>NW_028279059.1:0-41462 GCF_059751315.1 Micrasema longulum
TAATGGGTAGATTAGTCCACAGTCAAGCAGCTACTACTGTGGAAGAAGAGGCAAAAAATAGAGCATTGAATGGGTATTAAAAGGGATCTATATTTAAAAGTTACATTAACGAAGAGATATTGCATGTTCTGTTAGAGTTAAAAGAGCTCTCTCAGTTAAACAGGCAAAGTGGAATGATTAAATATTATTAACACACGGATTACCTACCCTGAATATCGCTATCAGTATCTGAAGTATCTGGGTGCCTCCGTGGTGTAATGGTAAAGGCGCTTGACTCACGCGCATAAGGCTCCGGGTTTGATTCTCAGTGAGAATACAAAAATAAACGTGATTTTTTCAAGCCTGGGTTGAATTCAGTGCTGTAATTAGGACTTCCGGCCTGTTGAAGAGTAAGAAAATGAAAAAAAAATAGAAAACCACAAAAATCAACGATATTTAATTTTATAAATGATTTCTTTACCGTAATAAATTAAAAATTTTCAAGCATATTTAATGTGTTATTATGAGAACATAAAAAAATCGAATGAATGGCATATTTTAATGTGATGCATTGCATAATAATTTATTATGTCACTTTATTTGAAATAAAAGCAACCTTGAAATAAAACCATGCAATTTAATCGCGTTATGTCACAATTTCTAAGAAAACGTCAATAATAGATGATGCAATATGAAGATGTTGCCGCACGTACTCGTAAGAATGTTTTTAATGCAATATTACTTAGATGTTTTTAAATGAACCAGGGAATAATAAAATGAGCCATAAAAGTGTTAACAATTATTTTAATGTTGGCAAGTTCCATACATCAAATAGACCGCTGTGCGGTTTATTGACCGCAAATTCATTATTTTATTTTATTAATCATAGGGAGTTGTCATTTAAGGTAGAATTTAAAGATACTATGTTTTCATATGTCCGGATGAGATAGAGAATACATTTCAGTGTTTGAAAAAAAGACTAGTGTATTTAACTCGATAGCCTCAGATACAAATCAATTCCATATAATAATATCGGATTGGTATAAGTCGACATAGAATCATGCTTGGCCTGTTGTCAACTACCCTTTAGGTCCCGGGTTCGATTTCTGGCAAGATTAAATTAATTGAACATAAATCGGTCTCGTTTTGAAGTATTTAGCGCGTTTGCTTACCATTGTTGAAGTCTTGGGTTTGATTCCTGGCAGAGTGGACGTGAAATATTGATTTCAAAGCTTGCTTATGCTGATATATTTTATTAATTCTGGGCTGACGGAAGATTTATCAACTTACGTTTATGTACTTGGATGATGATCAAAATACGCCGCATTTGGTTTGCCATGGCAATGTCCCATGCACCATAGGGTGCAAAAAGGGAAACGTCGTTTATATGCATGTACTAAAAAACATAAATGGATTTGTCTTCTCTGGGCCATCCTTTGTCGAGGATTTACTGTAAAGACAGAACAGAATTAAATTTTACATATTAAATATTTTGAGGAATAAACATGAATTTTACAATGCAAGGTTTTCTGTCCCTCACTTTGAGCCTGAAGCGTAAGATTAATTACCTTCACTTTATGATAATTAAGACACACTACATTTGGTGTACCAATGTTGTGCCCTGTGCACCGTCGTGTGCGCATAAGTGTATTATGAAGCGGGTTATGGTTGCGAATGGATAAGAAGTCCGGTGTTCAAACCACGCTCTACCGCAAATTGATTTTCATTTTCTAATAGTTATTTACAACTCAAATGAGAGTAAAAAAATACATATATAACCTCCGTCTATTTTATTTATTTTAAATCTTGAAATAGGGCACACATAAACATATTCTTATATATGCTCTAATAATAACAATGCACATATATTTATTTTCACATTACACTACTAACATCATGGTGTTAAGTATTATTATTATACTCGACTTGATAGTAGCTATTTGTTATTTCATGTTAAACATATGATTGAATAGATTTAACGGATTTAACCTTAAGGAAAAAATAAATAAAATAATTTAAGTTTCTTAGCATTTTTGGTTAATTACACACGAAAATACAAAGATTACACAAATAATATTTAAGAGTGAATTTGAATACTGGTGAAGACAGAGAAGGGCGAGTGACGTGTTACGCGCCCTTAAATAGGTCCATTGGGCAATGCGGCCATAGACAACAACACATCCTCGTCTCTCACTCTCTGTACCCTCAGTGGTATTTCCACATGGGGGGGGGGGGGGCAGAGAGTATGGAACGCCACATACGTCGATCCTGACATACATTTCTCGATAATTCTATGTTCTCCATATTGTATAAAGATAGAATTATCGAGAAATTATTGTGTCTGCTTTAGACATAACCAAACTTGAGATTTTGGTTTACATGATCATGTTGTCTTTTTTAGTCACCCATGACCTACGTTGTAATTCATTCTCACTTTCATTACCTGTTTCCTTTTTTTTCAGTCAGACCCGTCTCAGACTTGCTCTTTCGTCCGATTTTGTCGCGATTATAAGTAACCCTGTCGTTCATTTATTTCCCGTATATTCGTCTAAGAGATCGCATTTTAACCGCATTAAGACTTTTTTTTATATTAAATTGAAAAACACATTATTCATAATTTTATATAATATTCCCAAGGAGTTTAAAAAAAAACTCATTTAGGGACATGCAGATAACAATATATGTTTAAACACGTTTTTATATTTTAAACTATAACATTATTTACAAAAGCATAATAAAAATTAAGATACACCACAAATTAAAAGGGTATGAAAAAATATTTAAAAATAACAAAATATACATAATACTAGGTATGGAAATAAATTCAAAATAATATAAACATTATACAATCCGGGAAAGAAAAATTAAAAAATATTAAAAGTTAAAAAAAATACAAGTATGTATATATACAAATTGAACTAGTACGAGAGTGCAAAGGTTAAAAATTACAAGAATATTTAATTTTTTAAATTAACAAAATATACAGGTTAAAAAAATATCAAAAATGGATTAAAATTACGTATACATAATACAAGCTAAAAAAGTATTAAAAAAAACACAAATAACATTTAAATAGTATTAAAAATTACTTATACAAGCAAATATGATAAAATATTAAAAATTATATGTTCAAGATGCGCATTATCTGGATAAACTAACATTATTAATTCAAAGTACTTCTGGAAAAAATAATTCTTCAATACGCATGTCCTGTTTCTATATTTTGAAATTGGTACTTAAAATTTTTGTGGCAATTTATTAAATTCCTTGAAACCTATGTTTTGTAAAGATCTAGTACCAAACTTCGTTGACTTCACAGATCCAAAATAAATATTATTTTTTGATCGAGTACTGTACTGATGGATGTCTCTAACGAAGGCTGGCTTTATGTTACTGTGCATTGAGTCGAGAGTTGTATTAATGACTGCTTTTAACTCTGCCAGTTTCATGTTTGACTTGCGTACCTCAGTGAGGGAACATTATTCTGTGTAAATAAAATAGTACAAAATTGTAACAGTATAATTTTGTTTAAAATAAATAAGGGTTGGGATTAAAACCCCGCTTTACACTGCCTGTCTAGCTTTGATTGACGTAATTTTTAATTAATTTAATTAATGAGCATGTTTTAAAATGTGATCGAAATTTAATTCCAGTTATCCTTGTTAATTAGGAACCGCTGTAATAATGAACCATCATTTGATACGACGCAATGCACATAATGATTTATTTTCCCTCATTGAAAAGTAATGTCCGAAACATGGAATCATTGAAACAAACATGGCGGTGATTATTAGCAACCAGAGTTGGAAAAACGACAAAATAAATTAAAACCTATTTACCGTGATTCCGGAGCAAAAAGAAAAAATCCACTGGGTACTGGGCACGCAAAACAAAATAAAATGAGTGAACCTATCACGGAATTCTTCGCAAATGCAATTAATGTCGTTCTAATGACAAAACATTTCATTACGTTTGTTATTAAAAACTCTTGATAGAAGTTCATTGTAATGTATTTCATCTAGAAATAACAGACAAACAATGATACTCAAATATAAATAAAATAAATGTAATATAAATATGGTCCCCTCAATATAATGTATATATTAATCAAATTGAAAACATTCAAAAGAAATTTATAAGGAGCCTGGAATATAGTTTTGGTAACATTGAAAATGATTACGGCGCATCTTTGATCAATTTTAATATAGAATCACTACAAAAAAGGCGCCTTAGATATGATTTAATTTTTCTTTTCAAAATTCTCGATAACATAGTTGATTCGCCGTATCTTTTACAAAATATTGTTTTCCGTTGTCCTCTTCGCTATACTAGATTAAATTCCCTTTTTTATGTACCAACTTTTAAAAACAATTATACCTCAAATTCATTCATTAGACGTACCTGTAGAAATTATAACGGACTCAGTATTGATGTAGACATTTTTAACTGCACGTTGCATTTGTACAGAAAATTTCTTCATGGGGTCGATTATTTGGGATAGTTGCTGAATGTACATTTTGAGTGGTTTATGCTATGTATATGTGCCGCATGTAATGTATATGTTTTTGTATGTTTTATATGTGCGTTCATGTGTGTGCGTGGATGGTTCGGAGTGTACATTCGGTATTTTTATTTATTTTTATTTATTACCTCCATGGAAAACGCAAATGTCAACAATTACCCTTTTTTCACTTAAAATTCTTATTTATTTTTTATTTATTGTCACATTTAATGTTTATATCTTTTTAATTTATGAAAACTTAATTGGTCTTTTTATGTTAAAAAATTGTTGTTTTTAGTATTTATTTTGTATGACTGTATGTTTTCTAAATAAAATAAAATAAAATAAATTAAATTAAATAAACCTGTCATAAAAATAAATAAAAAAACGTGTTCCACCGAAAAGTCTTTAGACTTAGTGGGTTACAAATTCTTACATGGATTTTTTAATTATTAAATAAACGCTGCTCTACAGCACTGAAACTGAAAAAAAAGATCCGCAATTTGGAATAACTAGTGACGGTTTCATTGCTTTTGTGACGCCTTCTTATCTGATATCTGTATTACAAAATTGATTATATTGTATGAACACTTTGAATTTTATAATAATGATATCAGTCTCAAAGATATCGCAAAAGCAATTGAAGCTGTAACTGTTTTTTTTTTAATGTGTCGCTTTAAGTATCACTAGTATCACTTTTTATTTCTATAATACATAACAAGTTTAGAAGATGAAATTATTGATTAAAAAATAAAATTTATCGTAATTGCAGTTGTTTATTGTCCGCCTCGTGGTATTATGGTCAGCGCATTAGCCTTTCTTTGAAGTCACGGATTCGATTCACGACATGGTTAACTTTGAATATGTTTACTTGTTTTGCATTCCAATATTTCAGGGTTCATTGGGTAGATACATTTACGTAACATATAATTTAGAACGGTACGTTGTCTTAAAAATACAAATTCCATATGCACCATCAGACGCGGAGAAGTGTATTAGTAAGATTATAGAGGTATTACACTCGTTTTTGCTTCTTATTTTTCTTCCTTCTGGCTGTATGTCTCATTTTTTCATGGGATCAGCCCTCCAAGTCTACCTGTTGGACTAGAAGATTTGTTGTTGGTTTGTTTTTTAGTGCCTGTTGCCACCTGACAATAGCTGGGGCCTAGTATGCCACCGTTGACTTTTGTTCCTCCGCTGCCATCCTCCACACAACGTCCCGCCTGACGCCGCTGTCTCGAGTAGCTTGAGATAAGAGTACCCTCTTTGCCTGTTCCATGCACTTCATCTCCGCCATCACAGCTATTGCCGTAAATATAAAATTTTAGCCACCTAAACACTATCGCCTTATAAAGTGAAAAGTGCCCCCCCCCCCCACGACGTGGATGCGCTGAATAAACATGACTCCAGGTTAATGGTCTCGTTTAGGTATAACAGGCCCACAAATCATCTCCCGAAACCAAAGGCTAAGGTTTTAAGCTCATTTAATTAATCAACTTGCAAATCAACAGATGGAAGAATTATGGATGTTAAAATAAAGTAAAAATGGAGAGTTTCATACACGAGGTCTTGTGGTAGTATTGCGTACTCCGGATCAGTATTTCCAAGATTCGAAAACTATTCAACAACAAACTGTCTCCACATTTTATTTCAAGGTTATTTACAATTTTTAAAAAATAGTTATGGTATTCGGTACCTTCATCGTAAAAACGAAACAATATATTTATTTAAAATTAATAAATACCGCCAACCTTGCGTTTTGACGGTTGTTAATGTTTAAATACAAATATAAAAAAAACATTACCGTAACCTTTTGAAATATACTAAATTATTTTTTATAGAAAGATTTTTTTTTGGAAAAAAAATATTTGCGTTCTTATAATTTACCCAAATATTTCATTTTGGGGGCCATTTTCAACGAGTTGTAAATAACTCATTATTGGAAAATGGGAATCAAGTTAAGCATTACGTTTGCAGTCTAACGTTTCAATTAATGTTAGCATAGACCTTTTTTAGTCTACCGGTTTCAAGATGCCCCAGTTACCTCGTCAAAACACTAATTACCATTACATGCAAATCCCAATATGCACCGTCTTCATAGTAGTTGCAAAAAAATAAAACGTCGACGTGCTTACATGATACGAGGTATTAGAAGCGTACACTAACGTTTAATCTAGTGCGAACAAACGAGGAAGGAGAGACGGATACGTCTCGAAACCAGTAGACGTAAAAAGTTGCAAGTGGTTTTATACAAACATTTATCGAATTAAATATTTTTACATTTAGAGAAAGTAAAAAAAGTTTCCATTTTCCACAATATTATATCTAAATTAGAGGTTAGTTTTGGCGTGTTTTTTTTACGCGTTGAATAACGTACCACACAATTAGGTTGTCATTGTTAGTTTTTATACAGTGGAATAATACTTTAAAATCGACGATGACTTCATCCATATTCAGAGAACTGAGTTTGTTCGTGATATATTTCTAGGCGATATAGTGTACGCTCGACTAAGCATTATTCATGTTAGTAATAAGAAATTAAGACTTTATAAAGTAGAGAATTAATAGGTTTTATCGCGATAGTAAAAATACAAATTATAATATAACGTATATATATAATCTTTATGACCAATTGACAATAAATTGATCATATCCAAATTTTCGTAGACGAATACTCGTGATTTATTTATTTATTTATTAACAGACATTGTCCATGTATACAATTTTTAGGGTTTGAATATTATAATAAAAGAATAGTTTAATACATAAAAAAAGAAAAGAAGCATTGACAAACATAAGGGACATCGAGACAACATCTGGACCATTTATTTAGTGCTCGTTTAAATCGTTGTAAACTTAAACCAAAAAAGTCCAGATCTTGTCTTGAGTTAACTATACGACAAAGACGGGTCATTGGAGAATTAAGGCCATAGTTTGTTCTATGCTTATCTATGAGCAGTACTTCATTGTTTCTCAATCTACGAGTCGGAATATTGAATTTTACTTGTCCCAGTAATGATGGAACATTGATTATACCATTTAGTATGCCGAACATATATATGGAGTCATTATTAGTTCTACGTTTTTTTAGACTAGAAATATTTAACATTGACTCTATTTCAGCATAAAAATAATTATCCCTCTCTAGTCCAATCATCCACGCCTTTTGCAAGCGATGTTGGACTGATTCAATGTATTATTTTATGCGATTGACATATAATGGAGACCAGACCACGGAGGCATATTCTAGAAGAGGGCGAACAGTTGGGCAATAAAGAGTTTTGATTGTACGGACATTAGTAAAATCAGAGGATATTCTGTTAATGAAGCCAATAATTTCAGTGATTTATTTACTGTTTTATCTATATGCTCGTTGTATGTCAGTTTATAGTCCAAAATAACTCCTTAATCTCTGATGGACTAAACTACATTAATTTTGGAGTTTTCTAATGGGTACTCGAAGGAAATCGGTTGTTTTATTTTATGAAATTACATTATTTTGCATTTTTTAATATTTAGTTTTAATTTATTGACTTTACACCATTGGTTAAAAGAGTTAATGTCTGAGAAGAAAACAGTCTTGTAAAGTTTTAATTATTTTGAGAATTTCGTTGTTGTCCGCGAAGAACCAAAAACGAGAGTAAGATAATGATTTAGCAACATCATCAATCAACAAATTGAAAAGCAGGGGTGCCAAATGAGCACCCTGATGTACATCCAATGTAACATCAACACTGGTTGATAAATAGTTATTTATCCGAACATTTTTAAATAATTAATTTTAAAAAAAACTGATATCTTAACAGAGACGTTGAAAATAACCTTTTCACAGATATTTCAATCGAGATTAATTGATAAGTAGATAATTTTATTAAATAAAAAAATGCAAAAACGTAAACATCATAACTTTTTCCCTCTCTGTATCCATGGTACATGGGGCACTACATTCGTTCACTAATGACGCAGCGTATTGCAATCATCTGCTCCATATAGGTAAAATGCCAATGCAGGGATAGTAAAATATTGCAGTTGATCACCTTCGAAAAATATATTTATTAATTTATTTAACTGAAACACTCAACAATGATATAATATCATAAAAAAATACAGTTTAAAGACAGACCAGCAAAGTTTCTAAATAAAAAATTATAACAACAAGGTACTTAAACTGATTGAATCTCTCAATGATTGTCTTCTTTTTCAACATGATATTAATTGTTTTAATGATTGGTGCGACATCAATTGTCTTCAACTTACCATTGACAAATGTAAAATAATATCTTTCTCGCGACGAAAAAATCTATACAATTCAACTACAAACCAAAAAATACTTCCCTTTCAATGGTTTCGTCAATAAAGATCTTGGCATTACTTTAGATAGTAAACTCTCCTATCGTGAACACATTGATAATATTGTAAACAAATCTTTCAAACTTCTCGGTTTTATCAATAGAGTGACGGCGGACTTCAAAAATATTAATACCATCAAAATTCTTTATTGCTCACTAGTTCGACTCCATATAGAATACGCTTCTCCTATTTGGTCTCCATTCTACAGGACTCATATTGACCATATCGAGTCTGTTCAACACCGTTTTTTAAGAAAAGTGGCATGGTTGCTCGGATTACAAAGGGGTTATTATTCTTATTTTGAAATAGAGCAATCTCTTAATCTGTCTTCATTGGAGAGACGTAGAACTGAGATGGATGGACCTTATATGCATTTTCAAAATACTTAATGCTTTAAGTGATGTCCCATCTCTGTTGCAATCAATTTTTTTTCATGTTCCCAACCGTGTCACCAGAAGTCAAAATCTGCTATTTATAAAATCTTCTAAGAGCAACTTTGGTTTTTATGCCCCAATGTCCAGAATACACATTCTACACAGATAAGTCAATTCATCACACGACTTGGAATTGTTTGGGATAGATCTTCCGGCTTTTTGTAGATCTCTTCGCGACTAAACAGTGTGGGATGAAGTTGGATTGGCATGGTTTAGCTCAAAATTTTTGGTCTTTTGTTTTTTTTCTATACTATTATTGTTTTGCCCTTGTTTGTCTTTGCTAAATAGTTTTATGTTATTTTTGTTCAGTTTCTTGCATTTATGTTTCTTCATGTAACTGTTGTAATTGGCTTAGGCTGTATATATATAATAAATAAATATCTGTTTGATCATTCTTCATATAAAGATTTTAAGAGTATTTTTTATTTCTTCATTCTTATATTTATTTATGAAAAATAATCGCATTATCTGGGTTGAAATAACGATAAAGATATTTTTATTTTCACCACACTTTTAAAAATTCTCTTTAAAATTGACAGACTCGTATGTCACTTCTATTTCTGTGGCATTTTTGACGAACTGCATCATGGTTAAAAAGTTGACACAAATGTTTATTTTCTTCCAAGTATTTAATTTCGCTTTAATATCAAATTCTTTCTCAAGGCGTATTAATATAAACGCAGAGGAAATTTTCATTAGGTACACATACTTACCTACGTTATCTTTATAAAATGAAATATTTTCTGGCTTAAATTCATATACGACCTAACAAAATATCACGTAGAAGCTTTTTTCATCGTTTTGGGGAACGAAGAAGATTGAAAAAAAGTTTGATATGAAAAATTCAGGAATCTGCAAAATTACTTATAAGTATTTTTCAACGAGAAATTGTGTTTTGTGAATATTCAGTGAAATAATTATGACTAAATTATTTGCATACCTATCTTCAAATATTCCGATGGCTTAAGTCGTGCAAGAGAAAGACTAACTTGCTTCTCGCGTAAAGGTACCAGGTTTGATTCAAACTAAGCTATTCACAAGAGCTTAGTTTTGAATTAATTTTTTTAGTGAAATCCATGAAATATTTTAAAATTTAGATCTAATAAAAACTCTTTTAACGAAATTGAAGAACTTTATTTTTACATGAACCTACAATATGTAAATACTTATATTATTAAAATTATTCATCATTAAATTTGTGGGTGTGTTTTCGGTAACAAGATAATCAAAGAATCATTCAAAATTCAGGTATATATAAGTAGATATTTGTATAGAACCACTTACCGACTTTTCTATGACTAACGTTTTCGAGGCGTACCCGTCTCTTCGTCAGGATATTAATTACACTAACATGTAAATCACTGGTGGCACGTGACCAAAAACATTGGCAAAGCATTTCTTCACATTTGTCAACTTGTAACTTGTATATTAAGTTCAATAATATTATAACAATATGACAAGTCTGACGTGATAAACGGGCAATAGTATGACAAATGACAGCCCGCGCATCGGAACCAGGAACGCTAAATTTGCCTAACATTATACGCACGTTAAAGGATATTAAATCAACTAAATTTGTACAAATATCATGTCATTACGCATGTTCAAAGTGACATTGCAAACGTACTTTAAACTTCAAATATGCGCATGCGTTGGCAATGCCCGGAGTATGTATATTATCTTCTCCCTCTAACGCACGATTCACCGGTATGAATCTTCCTCCCTCAAATGACGATCTTAGGAGAAATGACATATTTTATACAAATTCAGGGTTAAATATTGTGCAAAACAGAACATGCACAGGGACGATTGCGCATGCGTAGACAAGATACGAAAATCGTCCGCTAGAGTCGATTTCGCTAGATCTTTTGGCGCTAGTATTGAATATTATGATGTTTACGAGTATAACATTGCAACGAATCCCTGTTTTTTTGTAGCTACCTTTAACAATTTTTTTCTATCAATAAAATTACTCATTTATTTGCACATATCTTTACTTGGCAGTGCACTGCACTTATGCACATACTAAAGAACCGCCTCTGATGTAAATACTCCACCATCTACGATGCGAATGTTGATGGATGCGGAACAGGAAAAAGACCAAAAAAGACATGGCACGATTGAGTCCATCAAATACTTGAAGATGGACATCTCAAGAGTGGGAATAATCGGCGTGCGTGCATGAGAAGATTTATGAAATATATGTAAAAGATGTATGAAATGGATATGTAGAGGAAACGAGGTCTGTATGCAAAGACAGAGTGATATGGCGTTCTATCCTATCTGCCTACCCCTACAGGGAAACGGTGTGATGGTTTAATTTTGCAAATCCTAATGGTATTTACAAAAAAAAAAAAAAAATGTTTAAAAAATCATCATCATTCCCTTTCCGCACTTATGGTGCATTGAGAACTACATTAATACACTAATCGCAGTGCATCTTGATTATTTTTGTTAAATTCAGGTAAGGTGATCAGTCTTACGCTTCAAGGACTAGTCCAAGGACTATGAATTATTAAATTGTAAAAACAGAATTTAAAATAAATATTTCATGTTAACCATGCCGGGTTTCGAACCCGAGACCTCTTGCACGGTAGGCAAACGCTCTGACCACTACATCACGAGGCCGACTTTTGTAATTTTTGATTGGTCGAGCAGTGCCTTACCATTACCCGACCAGCTATATAACTACTAAAAAGTATATCGTACCTAATTAGTTATAAAAATAAAAATGTGTATATTGGTAAAAAAAAAAATTTGAACTGTTATAAAAATAATGTTATCAATTAGATTTTAATCGCATTAGAATTTTCGTGTTCTCATCGGGAATTGATTTTGCTTCATTCCGTTGGTGAGTCAAGCGTCTTAACCACTTCACCACGGAGGCTGCCAAGTTAAAAAGATGCAGATCGACTAATTACGATATCTCTTTTTTTACTGGTGTGTCAATTTAAATTAATTTTAACATCATATCTTTAATTAAATCAATTTTTGTCAACAAATATCATTAATAACTTATAACAACAGAGATAAAAGATGATGAGATCATTTTATAGAAGGGACATTTTACATAGCATACCTGTAATTGGCCGGTTTGAATGACCACTTTATACACCACGTAACATTCATCATTATGTTTGAACATCCACATTTCCTCAACTCATCCATCTGTTTACCTTTGTGAAGTGAAAGAGCTGAAACCTTTTTCATGTGGGTGAAATTCATCCGGCTGAACAAATTCACCTACTAGGCAACGCCTGAAAACAATTTTCTCATTTGTTTACTTCTTTCACCACGTAAATTTAACAATGTTTTGAGTAAATAAGTATAACTCCCTAGGGAGAAAATCCAGCCAGTCTGCAAGCATTTGGATATACTCAAAATATTGTTGATTTTAATTTGTATTTATATTGCGAATCTGAGATCCTAATTAACGAAGGCCCTAAAAGCCGATCAACTGAGGCCAAATTCATGACATAAACGAGTCTTTTTTATGGCCGAAATTTTTGTTAACGTATTGTAGTTAGCGACAGCTAATTGTTATTATTTTAAATTCCAGATTCTTTGCTTTTCAACTTGAATTGTTTACCAACAAAATTTTTAGTGCAGATATTTAATATATTAGTCAATCCGTTGGGTTTTTGTGTCATTATTTTGATAGACAGATTATTCTTTATTATATTTAGATCTTGATTTTAATTGCGAGGCTCGGAGGGCTGAATTCCCAATCATTTAGCATTTAGCTATAGCCAATAGCTTCCCGATAGTAATATGCTATTGTTATTTAAATCAGCGTGGGTATTTTTTTGACGGATCGTCGAAGTTTTTGAGTGAATTTTACAATTATTTTATTTTTGTTTTTGTTACCCTAAATATTCATCTACTGGTAATTAAAATTTATAATTTTTTATCGCTCTAATGAAATAACTATTATTTTATAAACCTTCTACGTATTCCCTATGGAATTAATCACATTGTAGTTATTTTAGTGAAATACAGATGTTTTCAAAAAGCTTTTTTCACATAAAATTAACTATTTATCTACGAATTTTAAATTGTATAAATTCACGAGATTAACATATTCCTCATATTGATCATTTTTGTAAATACATTTATTGAATAAAAACGCCATTACTTGATAAATTTGCAATAAATCCTTATTTAGTACGAGAATATATTTTTATGGAATTTATGATACACGCTTAGAAAATTTAATTCCTTCTATATTTGTAAGATTAACGCGCCATAAAATCAATGTTATTTAATAAATGAGGAAATACAACATTCCCAATTATTGCAAATTTACATTTATAGGTTGAAAAAAATGTTTTTTTACATTACAAGGCAAAAAATAATTTAAAAGGTTTTATTATTATTATTATTTTGGATAACTTACATAGTGCCATTTTCGTTATATAATATCTCGAAGGTGCTTTACAAAGTGATTTTATAAAGGACTTTAACTTTTTAAATTTATAATTTAAGCAAAACATTTTACTTTGTTATCACTTGCTACAGATTTATTCAAATAATTTAGAGAACAGGTGGGTTTTAAGTTTTTTGTTTTTTCCGAAACATTACTTTACTCTCACAGTTTTGCATCTCTGCTGGGAGAGCATTCCATGCCGTAGGGCCTGCAACCGAAAATGTGCGTATGCCGAATTTAGAACGTTGTTGGCGTAGAGGTATAATAACTTTTCATCTCGACGTGGATGTAGCTGTTCTATGCGTAAGACGTCTGTCTGGAATGCAAAATTCCCTTAGATATTCTGTGACATAGTTGTGTAGTGATCTATACATAAACCAACAGAGTTTGTGTTCCGCCCTCTGTGGAAAACGTAGCCAGTGCAAGTCTCAAAGTAGTGGAGTGATATAACTAAACTTAAAGATTTCAAAAATAAATCTCGCTGCGGCATTCAATACAGACTGAAGGCGAGTCATTTTATTCATTGGTAGACCTGCGTAGATACCATTACAATAATCTAATCTAGACAATACAAACGCATTTATTAATTGACGGGCGGTATCAACTGGTATTTTTTTGCGTATGCATTTAATCTTTTTTAGATAAATATAGATATAAATGTAATTTAATGTTTTTTTTTAAAATTATTTTAAGTATAAATTCGTTCTTCGTTTGGGCAGATAAAGAAAACAAAAATGTGTGTGAAATAAAGCTCGAACCCTAGATTGCTCTCATATAAAAATCTTGAATTAAAATATCAAGTGAAGATAAGTCACCCTCGTTGTGTAGTGGTTAACGTCTTACCTTCATTTATTAGATGATCGAACAATGTTGCATTTGGCATTTTAATTCAGTGCTCTATGCAATATCGGGTGTGAATAAGGTTATTATAATGATGATGAAACGTGGGTAGAACAGTGAACGTTCGCAATGTGCATAGCGGTAACTCAACCAGTAAATTTTTGTTCATAGCCTCTGTAAATGCCTAGACTTCCAATTTTACTTATCTCATATCTGAATGTAAAAGGAAAACTACTTGTTAAATTTAGTTATTATTATCTCTAAATCAAATTCGTCCTCTATTAGACGTAAACAGCATTACCTCCTAATTTGTTTAATAACAAATATATTTTTTTATTGTTACATCACAGCAAATTAGATCTTACGCACAGTAATAAAACATACAGTAATCCAAAAGATTTTTAAAATTAGTATTTTTTATAAAGCGGCTTCCGCGGTGTAGTAGTCAAGGCACTTGACTCACGTGCTGTAGGTTCCGGGTTCGATTCCCGGGGAGAACAAAAATAAATAAATGGGATTTTTCTCGAGCCTGGGTGTTCTGTGATGTAATTCACCACTGTAATCGGGCCATCTGGCCTATTGTGGTGCAACAAAAAAAAACAACAAAAACAAATAAATAAATAAAAAAAGTGTATCAATATATTTAAGAAAACAAATTTACTTTAAAGCAACACAAGAAGTGTTAAGTATAAAAAATCAATAATTTGTCTCTCCTGAAAAGTTGAATTTTTGAAGAGAAAGTTTTTTACCTCTAGCATAGAAATATGTTATCTTTCTCTATTTTAATATTTGTTAACATTAATAAATATTCCAAGAACTAAATCCAGTGTGAAAATTGTTATTATTTTATTAAAAACACTATGTAAACGCATGTGTTTACTAAACGTTGTAAATTATTTCACCACGTGTTTGCATATAAATTGACTATCGTAAAATGTATTATTTTTTTTTTTTAATTATCCAATTGCCAATTCAAAATATATAAATTGTACACGTTATTTACGTTGGTAGCATTTGAATCATATTTGAGGGTATTTTTACAATAAACAAATAATTCAATATTATATTTATGATTATTTACACTCTCTAAAATTTATTGCATAATGAAAATGGATAATTAATTTATTTGCTGACGTTTGCGTCAGTGTATTAAAATCAATCACTACCGTTTACAGTTATTTAACGACCGATTAATATGCGAGTTAGCAGATTTAAAGTAATGTATTGCTTAATTGAATATCAAAATTTGTAAACAAGTCAAAGATCAAAACTGATAAAATATTTATGTGTAAATAATTGTATTCATCAAAGTATTAATAATTAATGCAATGAAATAAAAGATATCCCTTTAAAACAATTCCGAATAAAATCCAGTTTTATCTACGGACGTATTTACTAAAAATAATGTTGATTAAAAAGTTTTTCTTTTTTAAATATCGATTTTATAATAGTTTTTTTTGTAAAATTGTTTATTCATTATATTTAATTTCTGACTTTATATAGCCAGGCTTGCGAATTTCAATTTCTTTGTATTCAAATTTATTTATTTAATTTTATTAGGTTATTCAAAGGAAATACAAAATAAATATTTGAAAAACATATGATTTGTTCATATTCTCATACAATGAGGAAGTTTAGTGCTACGGGAATTTAATATAAAAAATGTTTTCTTACACGCTGTAAAAATTGGAGCATTTAATTTCTACGTCGAAGTATCTCGAAAATACTCGTATATGAAAAAATAAATAAACTATGAACTTTGAACTGGGTCAAAAGTTCTTCCCAATCAACATGATAGAGTGTTGTGATAGATTTACGGTTTCCAGGACACTCACTTAGCAATCAACAGAACTCCTGACGTGAGGTCACGGGTAGAGTAATTTCAAAATTAACTTTATAAAATCATAGCGCTTAAAAATAACACAATATCTAAAAATATTTGAATAATCAAATTATATTAGTTTCATAGTCAATTAATAAATAAAAAATATAAATAAAACTGAACATCCTCATTCCAAGTACCATATTTATTGTATTTGTCATTTTCAGTTACTATATTTTAATGTTTTTATATAAGTTCATTTTACTCGAAGAAAAGCGATAATTTTAATTCCATTTTAAGATATTATTCGCAAAAGTTAGGAAAAAAATCAATAAATGTTTCTATCTTGCTATTTTGGCAGTATTTTATACAAACTATGTCATATTCCTGACAAATGCGGGCCTTTCATATATCTAGCGTATTTTACAAATTTATTAATTAATTAATGTACACGGCACCTAGTGCCTTTAACCTTACAAAGATAAATATTTAAAAGAACGAATTCGACCAATGGTTTTCTTATATTTTTTTCAGAAATTAAACTATAAAGTTTCTTATATATCTATATGCATGAAAAATATCTTGTTTAAAGCCTTTTAATCCCATTTCAATTGTATTATAGTCCGTAATCTCAAAGTTGTCCACTATTTTTACATAAATATTATAAACCATTTCCAGAAATCAAACTTTAAATATTATGTGTGTAACGCGCTCATACTTAAATTATATTTAATAAGGCATGTTTATAAATTATATAAAATGTCTCCCTTGGCATGGGACACCCCAGCAAGGGAACATTATTTTTATTGTAAAAAAAATAATACATAAATTGTGAAAAAGCAAATAAATATACTGGAAATCATGTTTGAAATAAATATATAAACGTGACGAGTTTACATGAAATAAAATTCTATCCTTATATGCATTTACACATAATGTATGTGTAAATCATATTGTTTGAAATTCGGATACTTATTTTTTTTTTCTTAACTCGTATTTATTATTGTGAACACTTTTGTGCATGTGGCTCTGATTCGACGTATTAGGACATTAGGAGTACCAGGAATACATGATTTAAAATAGTAAACATTACCATGGCATTTTTTATATCAACCAAGCGTGACGTTCACAATCCCAGCTGCTTCTCACTCAGATAAGGCGACAACTGATTGCGGTCATACTTGTACAGTATACAAGCATCGGTTGTATGTATGTACATATGTTTTAAATTCAGAGTTACAGAATGCAGAGCATATGACACAATACCTATACAGTTGATGTATTACTGTATGAACCGGTAGTGTTATACGCTTATCTCTATCAATTTATGTTTGCCTGATACAATTTATAAGTAATTTCATATATTTATATTTCTCCTGGTGACAAGTACACAAATTTCAAACGTGTTTTATTTATTCCAGCAAAAACTAATTTTGGTCAATTGATTTAGACGGAAAAAAGATATTTACAAAAAATGAAGAAACCCCTTTTTTTCATTATTTTTCTTAGCTTTTAAAAATATTTTTCTGGATTCCTTTTTAAATTAAATTAATTTTGACAATTGTAATTTTTTAAAGTCTAATATACTTTTTGAATTTTTTGTTTACCAAAATTGTCTTACACATTTAAATCAATAATTATAATTAATATACATTTTAGCTTCGTCAGAAATGTTAACATACAAATTTTACAACGGTAAAACAAATTAAAATAATAATTTATAACTCTACCTAGGTAGTGGAATTCAGTTCTGTCTACAAACATTTGGGCATACTTAAAACTCAAAATATATAGTTGATCTTCAATACATTACTCTATTTATCAAATAAACTGCATTATAAAATAATGTCTTTATTAAACTGATATTCTTTACGGAATGAACAGAAGCATCATTTGTGAAGAGCAAAGAATGCTTAAATAAAAATAAACGATTTACGAAAAATTCGCAAAATAATAAATAAATGATTTGTTATTTCGATAAAAAATAATTAAAAATTTAAAAGCTAAAAATAAATATTATTTTCGAGTTCATAATAAAATAGGAAGAAATATTATTTTAGAGTAAGTTTGTACATAAAAAGGTTTTCGAAATTTTCCAACTAATTTAAATTTTGATAAGAAAACAACAATAAATGATTATAATTGTTTAATAAAACCCGGTTCCTTTGTCGGCTTGTATGATCTCCAAAAGATTAAAAATTGTATATTTAAACTTATTATCTTGAAACATAATGTAAAAAGTTAGTTTCTATATATGGAAAATATTGTTTTTTGCTAAATCATATATTTTTACCGGTATTTTTCATTGTTAAAAAAGTAAAAATTATACATATTTTATATATTTTTGACTACCGTAAACAATTCTTACCATTTAGTTTAAAAAAACATGTTCTTAGTAAGTAAACACACATAACGTTGGTATTATTAAATTGTAAAAAAATGCTTTATGCTTCATGACTACCAGGGTAAAAATACAATATAATTCTATTAGTATTACACGTGACTGAGATCTATGTAATATTCATAGCATAGAGCAGAACCTCTTTGAGAACGAAATATGGAAATCTATGTTAATACATCTGATAGACTCCTAAAACCAAATTTTTGTAAACCTACACACAATTACCGAAACTTAAAATGGTCTCAGAATATTTATGAATTCAACATAACTGATTTTTTTGGTGTTTTTCGCAATTTATATATCCTATATTGATTTAAAAATAAATAAGGTTTGTAAGACTCAAATATCCACAGATTTATAGGTGTGTAAATTTTTACGGACACAGTTGTCAATATTTATTATTTTTTTAGTAATCATATGTAGTTGCGGTATGTTCCGACGTTTTGGCTATTGTTTCAAGAGCAATCTTCAAGAGCAATCTTCAAGAAGAACTGTGTTGTGTAGATAAAATATATTATGTTTATGTTCTTGTAGTTCATAGCAAGGCTCAAAAAAATCTTCAAAATATCATAAATATCGTAATTTACGATGTTTATTATGTCAGAAAGTTATATTTACTTTTTACCAGTCTTTAGAGGAAATAGACGCTGAAATAAAATAGGTACGTAGCCATCTTCAAGAGAAAGTCTATTGTGTAGAGAAAATATGTTATATTTTTGTTCTTGTAGTTAATGTATGTATGTATGTGTATATATGTGTATATATGTATGTATGGATATGTATGTGTGCATGTACGGGTATAAATATGTATGGATATGGATGAGGATGATATATAGATATAGACTTACAAATAGATATAGAGATAGATATAGATATAGATATAGATATAGATATAGATATATATATATAGATAAAGATATAGATATAGATATAGATATAGATATAGATATAGATATAGATATAGATATAGATATAGATATAGATATAGATATAGATATAGATATAGATATAGATATAGATATAGATATAGATATAGATATAGATATAGATATAGATATAGATATAGATATAGATATAGATATAGATATAGATATAGATATAGATATAGATATAGATATAGATATAGATATAGATTTAGATATAGATATAGATATAGATATAGATATAGATATAGATATGTAGGACTATCATATGATTAATTGTTAAGGATCTTTACCGACAAGACATATTCATTGGCTTGGTGAGTCCTGTAAAAAAAGAAAAAAAATTCAAAAAGGTCTTAATATAACTAAAATGTAATATTGTATGTAAATAATAAATAAAAAAATTAAAAAAAATAAATAGCAAGGCTCAAAAAATTTTTTTTTTAATATACGACATATGTTACTTCAGGAATTTATATTTATTTTCTACAAGCCTTTAAGGAAAAAAGACGTTAAAAAAAATGAGGTACGTAGTTAAAATACTCTCTCTCTCTTAAATCACGCCCAACTTCCAGCGTAACTTGGTTGTGGACAGTTTCCCTCTATCTAGATAGACTTAATGCTGCTCCTTAGGCATTTGTCACTAATAGTTCTTGTTATTCAGCAACTAAGTCCCTACGTCTTGTCAGTTGACGTCCACGCCACCCTGTTCCTTCTTCACTTACAGGAGGATAGTCTTCTTTTAACTATCAGAGTTCCTCCAAGAAAAATATCCAAAAACTGCAGGATTTTTTCTCGCACATGGACGTTAGTCTTTCTTTTGTGTCTAGTTATCTGGCTGGCCATGGAAAACACAACATTTTGAAGGTTTAATTTATTTTCAAAATATCTCAGTTTCAGAACACTCCTCACCAGTCTTTTTTAGACGATTATGGGTATACTTCGATTATTCTAAATCTTTACCAGCCGACTCATAGCACAATTAACAATATTAACCCGCCGCCGTATTTTACCTTCACACCCACCGTTATTGCTGATGTTATGGTATTTAATATACATAGATAAAATACATGTAATATTTCTTAAACAAGGAAAATTATAAATGATTAAAATCAATCTATTATTATGTTTACTGTTGGAATATCATTGAACGACAAGGAACCTTTATTAGAATTTGTGACCAATGCCTCCTAAGCCAAATTCAAATTAGTATATTTGGCTTCAAGTATTGGTTAATATATTTATATAAAAAGGAATACCAGTTTCAGGGCCTTTTTATTATCCTGCCTTTCTCTACGTTTTGACTGAAGGATAAAACGTATCTCTCTAGAGCTGCTGTTGATACATATTATTCTCCTTGCTCCAAGTGAATCCTCATTCCGGTCCATAACACGCAACAAACGTGATTTTATGGTGGCCGAGGAATTTAAGTAAATTTAAATAACGAGAAACACGAGAATATCTCATAAAAACAAAGTCACCTACTAAATAATAAACATCATTGATATATAAATCAGCAAGAAATATTATGATATACGTACATATATCCTGATAGACATTGCGATAAATAAATAAATTTAAAAAATTACATGAAAATTATGGTATTATCATTATAGTTCATGTTCTTAAAACTCTAAGACTGTGTGTTTGTTTAAACAAACACAAACTTTGCGATTTTATTTTCCTATTATAAATTCAATAATCATATCAGATTTTTGATTTCTAATTTCTAGAAATCTTCTCTTTAGCGTTTTTTTTGTCCACTAGGTTACAATTTGTAATCCCGCCTAAAATGATATTCACAATTGAACAGATTTTAATTTTCATTCATTCCTTCCGTTATTATTAAATTTGCATTATTTAAGGTTAAATGCTAACTGGCCCGTGACATAAGATTTGTTTAAAGTTATGTATGTTATCGTAACATTTTTTATTTAATTTAATAAAATGGATTTAAATATGTGTGGGCAACTGGTACTTATTTCCTACTATAATAAAAACAATCTCTTTTTGAAACCTAATATTCACAATATGCATAGAAATAACTTCCACTCGTATACTAAAAGGAAAAATGATGAAAAAACTACGAAAATTTCAAAAGATTTCTCTGATATCAAATATCTTTTACAACTGCTAGATTTTATTTAAGTTTCAGAGGGTCAATAGAAAAAAAATATTCAACACAGAATGCATGATTTAAATTGAAAAGACATTTCTGATTTTCTTGGAATAATTAAAAATAAACAGTCGAGTGATTTTAATAAATTAGCTGCACGTGGTTATTTCTTATCACATTTCCAACTACGACTGAGCAAGACCAGCTGGTGCTGTTATTAAAGTAATAATAACGCTTTAAGGTGAAATATTCTGATGTGACATATCATTATACATAACACAAAACTCGCTGATTAATCAAAGTCAACCGCAAAAAAATACTTCATACGACATTATCTTTTTAGAATTTTTTTGTCGACAAATAATCTCAAATTTTCCATGTCAAAACAAACTTTTTTTTCTTTTCTTATTAATGATAAAATTGTTTTTATTATAGTTGAATTTTTTTACGCATAAAGTTTTTCTTTATTTTAACCGAATTACGTACGACATATTTTTTACAATCACTAATTTTTACCGCGCATAAGAAAACATTTTTGATATTAATTAATTAATTAATTAATTAATATTAATTAATTTTTGATATTATTAAGAGGTAATTATTCTTATTTTGAAATAAAGCAATCTCTTAATCTGTCTTCATTGGAGAGACGTAGAACTGAGATGGACCTTATATGCATTTTCAAAATACTTAATGCTTTAAGTGATGTCCCATCTCTATTGCAATCAATTTCTTTTCATGTTCCCAACCGTGTCACCAAAAGTCAAAATCTGATATTTATAAAATCTTCTTAGAGCAACTTTGGTTTTTATGCCCCAATGTCCAGAATTTGTAGATTAGTCAATTCATCACACGACTTGGAATTTTTTAGGATAGATCTTCCGGCTTTTCGTAGATCTCTTCGCGGCTAAACAGTGTGTGATGAAGTTGGATTGGCATGGTTTAGCTCAAAGTTTTTGATCTTTCGTTTTTTTCAAATATTGTATACTATTATTGTTTTGCCTTTGTTTGTCTTTGCTAAATAGTTTTATGTTCTTTTTGTTCAGTTTCTTGCATTAATGTTTCTCCATGTAACTGTTGTAATTGGCTAAGGCCGTATATACATAATAAATAAATAAATAAAATTTAGCATAGGACTGATTTTCTATTGCGTTTGATTTTTTTTTAATTTCATGTATCCCCGCAAAAGTGCTGAATCCGCAAACACTTATTGGCGCAATCTTTTTGCCAGAATATGTTTGAAACCCACGCCGTTGCATTATGGTTAGAAACACATTAAAACTGATCAAACAACTTTGACTGAAATTATGGTATTTTTATACCCTACTTTGCTCATCTAATGAGAAAACCAATAAAAATTAGACCTCGAATTAAACAACGCCTTGGTGGACATTTGACCGACCTTATCTTTAAAATATCAAGTATTATTTATTTTTTATTATTCTTTTTTTGTAAAATAAAATTTGGTATACATTTTAAGTTCAAAGTTAATTAATTCAATTACCCTTATCAAATGACCTTTTACTTATCTACTTTGTTGTGTCAATCAATGTTACCGCGTGCACAATAAAATTTGAGAGAAATTAACGAATGGCATTTTTTTAACCTTACATTTGTGTTGTGATTATATATTTTCCCATCTGGCAACATTACGCGGCAACTTCGCGAACACGCGCGGCAAAAGCGAAGCAAAGTAGGGGGATTTTTGGACACAGTTCCATGTATTCAAATATGATTCTACGATCCTTCTGGACTATTCTTAATTCTATGTATATAGGTAAAAAAAACACGTGATTAATAATTCCCTGAATTGAGAACATATTTTGTTGTGTTTTCTAAAAAACAAATGTTATTTCTCAGGATTCCTCAAGAACAGCTTTATCAATATTTATTGACGTGTTTACCAAAAATACATATTCTCTATAAAATAATATAACTGTCAAAAAACACACTTTTTACCCAAATGTTGACAACTCAATTAGCATTTTGAACTGAAAAGTTTTGAATGTAGTTCTCGTAAAAAATATAACCATTCTAGTATTTAAGCGCTGATAAATGTTAACAAACAATCAATACAATTAGATTTGAAATATTACAACAGAAATAGAGAACATTCCGAGGAAGGAAATACAGAAGTCTAGACATTTACAGTCTGACCTGTCATTGCCTTGTTTAAGTGGCCACTTGCTTCTGGACTGGAATCTATAACTCATCACTTTTCTTGCATGTAACAGGTGATCGAATTACAATGCATTATTTTTTATCATGTTTATTTTATTTATTTATTTATATGTACGCCCAATAGGCATTTTAAATGACATTTTTTTACATGTAAAATGTTTACTAAAAAAGTAGAAAGACTCGATGGTATATAATAGACTTTGTGGGAGTGGAAGCGAGAGAGAGGTGTTTATAATTGAATTTGATTCAGTGATCGCTTAAAGGAAGTCAACTTGGTATCGAAGAAATCAAGACTGGTATGTTTGTTGGCAGACCTAAGAATTCTAGGCATAGGGGAATGAAAACCATAGTTAGTTCAATGGTTATTGGTATGAATGAGTAAGTCTTGTCTGAGGTCTCCAGTTGGGATATTTAATTTTATTGAGCTCAGTAGTTTAGGCGCATCAAAGAGTGAGTTGAGAATTTTAAATAGGACTAGAAGGTCAAATTTATTTCGACGGTCTTGAAGAGAAGATATATTTAAGGAAATTTCTAACTCATTATACGTATATTGGTATCTGGATAAGCCCAACCTTCAGCCTATCTTTATCGAAAATCGATGTTGAACTGATTCAACATTTTTGATGTAAACATTATAATATGGAAACCAGATAACAGAAAAATACTCTGGGTGCGGGCGGACTAGTGAACAGAATAGAGTTTAAGGGTTTTAATATTTTTGAAGTCAGTTGTGGTTTTGTTTATAAATCCAAGGAGTTTTAAGGATTTATTGATGACATGTTTAATATGAATTGTAAAAGAAAGTTTAATGTTAAGTATAATACCTAAATCTCGTATACTAGACACAGATGATAATATTTCATCATTCAGTGAGTAGTCGTATATGATTGGATTTTCCATTATCAAAGTTTATCAAAGCATTGCCCAATGCACCAGCAAGAAAAGGATGATGATGTACTCAAACAATGAAGCTGGAATTGAATAAGATGATTAACCTTATATAATGTAAATACAAAATACTTTTCTAATTACAAATACCAAAATATAATCTACACCAGGGGTGCTCAAACGGTCGATCGCGATCGACCAGTCGATCGCGATCGACCGTGCGGAAAGCTAATATCTATATATGCTACGGTACACCCTACCTAGGTAGGTAGACTGTATCGTGTATGTACGACAACCCTGCATCACACATACTTGCAGCCTCTCAAGTCGATCGTAAGTAGTCTAAAAATATTGAGGTAGATCGCCAGCAGTTCAAGTTTGAGCACCCCTGATCTACACGGTTACAGGGCTGGTAACTTTTAATTGAGTCGTTAATGTCATCTCATCATGGTGAGGTTCAGTGCTATGCAACTTTCTGACGTCACTGCAATTTGTGAAGACCTATAGTGATGGGTCCCCTTAAATAGTTCTCGCCCTCCATGCCCAGGTCTATATAGAGCCTGGCTACTGTGTGAGAGTTTACATTTTGCTAAATCTTCTCCTCCAAGTCCAGATCCGTAAAGGAACGGGCTATTAGGTAGGGGCGAGTTCTCTAACATCCTCAGGTTGAACCAGTGGTCTACAGAGTATGAGACTCCTTTTATGAAGTACCCAAAGCATCACATTCCCATAGAATGTGTATAGGTGTTTCCTCATCTGCACTGCAGAACCTACATCTAGAGTTTATGTGATCACTTAACACACTGTGTTACATTGACAATTTTGACCATATTTAAACATTCACATTTCATAAAATTTTTAATGCGTACTATTTTATTGATCGAAATTGGTTACCGAAATAATCAAATAACATAGAATATGTAGATACATAAACTAAATTAACTTTTCTACCTCCCTTATCAAGTAAATACTCGTGTTTAGAGAGGGAGTTCATTTTTCGTTAATTTTTTTTGAAGTTCCTTAAAATTACTTATTATAACATAATTTTTTAAATATATGGAGTTCAAGATAGGGAGTCTCATGTGTTTTTCAATTTAAATTTAAATATTTGGTATTGTGATAGTCAGCAAAGCTAATTCCCCAATCGACAGAACTCACTGAAGAGAACTTGTGACGTCATACGCGGAGTAATTTCAAATTGACAAAACTTTTCAAAAATCATAGCGCTGATAATACGATGCAATAAAAACTTTTGTTTGAATAACTTGGTTTGATAGTCCAACAACACACACGACATTCTCATTATAAAATTCAATATCAGAAATGATTGATCAAAATTTAATAACGTTTTGATCAAATTTTGATAACAAAAATATAAGGTAGGTATGCTGAATTTGAAGTCAGGAGAAAACATACGAAAAAAAAATTATAGCCTGTGCATAATTTTTTTACGCAGTTATAGAAGTATCTGCGTTTTTATGATTTCATTAAATACTTATTTTTTGGCCGCCATTTTCAACCATTCGTTAGAAAATAAAAATCAAGTTGGGGTATAGTGTGGATCGAACTTTTGATCCGTTTGTCCCCTTTTAAAATCCACACCAGTCTGATGATGTTGCTACAGCGATGAAACCGGTTATCGATCTTTTAAACTGGCAGCCTATCATTCATTACATTATTTA
This sequence comes from Micrasema longulum, assembly GCF_059751315.1. Classification (NCBI taxonomy): domain Eukaryota; kingdom Metazoa; phylum Arthropoda; class Insecta; order Trichoptera; family Brachycentridae; genus Micrasema; species Micrasema longulum. The sequence continues at coordinate 26,544 of NW_028279059.1, forward strand.
TTTTACAATTTACAATAAGCTTATTTCAAGAAATTATGTAAGTAAAGAATTAAAATATGTTATCTGAAAATACAACTGGAAAAATATATTGCGCGTAATTTTGTGTAATAAAAACATAAAAGTAGCGCCATCTTTTGATGAAATTATGTAGCTAACTATATTCAGTTTAGTAGAATTTTTTTGCAAATAATACGTAAGTAACATCCACCAATATTTGTGTCAGTTTGATTTACTTACATCATTTTACCTCCCCTATCTACATTTGTTGGTCCATAGGGCACTATATTGGAACATCAACTGCAGCGTACCTTGATCATCAGTTACATTAAGTTAAGGTTATCAGCCTTACGCCTTAGGTACCAGTCCAGGGCCAGTAAAATACGGCAGTGTTTTACCATATTAAAAACAAATATTTCATGTCGATCCTCCCAGAAATTGAACCCTGGACCGCAAGCACGATTGGCGTTTTTTTTATTTCCTTTTACAGGATTTATGCTGTTAAAAACAATTCTCTAGGGTTTTGTTTCTGTTTCAAATAAAGAAGTGTATTTTTCACCCACCTAGACACAGACAACTTTTCTCACATACTAAAGAGATTTTTTAATAACTAAGGCGTTATTGTCAAATAAATTAAAAAAATGTTTTGGAAATTCATGTGTTGTGCGAATAAAAAAATCTTTTTAGCCTTATTCTCCTCACTGCTAGATAAAAGCCTCTTCCAACCTTCTCCATTTCTTCCTATCACCCGCTTTCATCATCCATGATTTACCGGCAATAGAGACGATGTCAAAGACTCATCTTTTCTGTGGCCTTCCAACACTTCTTTTGTTTGCCCATCGTCTCCAGTTCAAAAAAAAAATGATTAGGTAATACTGATGTAAAGTGCTAATACGAGTATAATAAAAAATGGAATAAAATACAAGAACAAAAAATGCATTAAAATATACTTTTTGTCCGTATTCGGGCAAAGGAAAAACACAATTCTGTGTATAAATTATAAATGAAATCTATGAAAAGTATTTTTGACCTGATGGTTAATAAATACATGATTTACTCAAATAAAAATTAAATAAAAGAGATTATATTGTAATAATAAAATAAACACCCTTCATTGCCTCATTTGTAAAGTTGGCTACAGGTCGCTTAGGAAATTTTTCCTTACCGTACCTACATGTTTTATTTAAATATCTGGAAACTTTCAGTAAAGCTAAAATTTCAAATTAAATGAAAACATCATATACAATTTATTGGTTATTGGAAATATAAACATATTTATTTTCTCATCGATATTGAATTTAATTGATTTTCTGGGATGAAGATTACATAAACATCTGATGCAGGTGTTTAAAAGTTGACCGTAATATATCCAATTTAATTACAAAAATATACCAAGTATATTTTTTAATATCAAAACACTTTAAATATTTATTCCAAACTATTTTTTAATTGTACTAATTCTTACTAATCACACATTGGCGTGATCAATTTTCATGTGTGAAAATTGTAATTTCTTTATGGTCACATAAAAGCATAGACTGTGAATTGACATAGATTTCAGATTAAAAAGCTTTGTGTAGTATTGACTGCGACATGGGGCAAATCAAAAGTTCATAAGTGGTCTCTTTCTTAGTGCGGCATTTCATTTCATTTCTTTTAAATTTGTAATTTTCACCTTATTTGTATTTAAATAATGTATCTGTTTATAAAACATTTTCAATGAATAAAACTAATAACGTATATATCTGCACAAATAACATCAAACCTGATGATGGACGCTGTAATGCGATCCGAAACGTCGAAAATGTGCGAAAATGTGAAAATGTGAAAACTCACCGTGCACGAAAATCTAAGAAGTTTATGTACGAGGATGTTATGTTAACCCTTTCAGTCCGAGTAAGCATTCAAATTTAAACTTATGTTATATTGACTTACTCCTAAACCTACCAAAATTAAAAAATTGAGTGTTGAATTTTTAAAAATTGCTATAACAATGAACAATAGAGGGACCCGTCACAATAGATCTTCACAGGTCACAGTCACGTCAGGAGCTTGCATAGCACTAACCCCCCCCCCCCCCACTCATAAGAATAATAATAAAAACCACTAAGTCACTCCGTATTTTTTATGTGTATGTTTGTTGTCGACATTAAAGTGTTTTTTTTTTTTTTTTTATTTGACAGCAATTCTGGTGAGTTTGTTTGATAAGTGGCGAATTTTCTCTTTATAAATCGTCGGTCGGCGTGCATTACCGCCAATCTACAATTTTGACAAAAATATATTTTCATTTTGAGGGTTTTATAACTGGGTGTTCATCATACGATCATGCAATATGCATGTAACCAATAGAAGGTAAACATTCTAAAGAAGAAGAGAAGCATTCCGAAGAAGAACTAAGGGTAAATAATGGGTAAGATTTGATTTTAGGATCAATTTTTATGTCTCCAGGCAAAAGTTGATTTAGTAGATCGGCGGTAATGCACCCCACCCCAACCGACGCGTCACGATGTAATAATGTTTAAGCCAATGTTTAAATAAATTTCACTAAGATTAAACTTTTTTATTGTGAAATTGAGACCTATTTTTTAAGAAACATGCTACTTTGATTTACTTCCCATTCTATGAAAGACACAAATATAAAACAGAACGAAGTTTATCATACAGAAGTAATTACCAATTTAATACTAACAGTGAAGCAATAATACATTTAAAGATAAACTTCGTGGATAATAGATGACATATTGCTGACTTAATGTTTTTATTTAAGATTTTAAATGGTATTACTGACTGCCATAATTTACTTATTTTAATTCAAAAGGGAAATCAGCGACAGCATGCAGACATTGTCATCGTGGGGGAATAATCATGAATAAATGAAATATTATTTTCTCATTTTTATTATTATTTTAATTTAACAAAGGTAAATATGTACAATATTATTTTCTTATTTTTATAAATATATATTTTTTTAAATTTTCATAGGTAAATATGTACAAATATTTCATTTTTGATTTCCAAATTATATTCTCGTATAATATATGTAACTTTACAAATGTAATAAGTTTGAAATCATTTTTCGTGTTGCATTTATGATAATATTTTAATGTTTTATTTTTTATACGACTGTAGATTTGAATAAATAAATGTAGAGATAATTTAAAAATCAAGAAAGTTCCTGAAATGTTCAAATAATTCCTTCAGTACATAAATAATACTTTTGTTTACATCAACAGGAATATATTCAGGTCTTAGAGGGTTTCCTAACTTACAAAATAAATAAAAAAAACACTTGTTTATATGAATACCAAATTATTTTCTTGTTTTTTGAATGGCCCAAATACAGGGTTATTTTATCGCTTAATTTTGTCATCACAAATGATGCACCTATACAATATTACACATTGTTTACGTTACTGGTGTAGTATTTTACTTTTTAGTTTACAAATATTACGAATGTAAATTTTCATTTGTAAATAACATTTACTGCGCAATTATATATTTGCCTTGCGCAAATACATGCAGCTGCTCTAAAATATTGATAACACCAACATAAATATTTTGCTAACGTAAGTATATATACAATATTATAAACATGTAAATACGTAATATTCACAACTATCTTTGACAATACGAGTATTTATTTACATTACAAATATATGCATAGTTTACGGCAATGCTTTACGAATTTGCAGCGTATTTCGATCATTAATTATGTATGTCACGTCAACTTTTTTGGAAATCACATTACATAGAATACCGAGACAGACAATACGCAAAAAAATATATTTCAATCAAATTTTATATGAAAAAAAACAACTTCTTTATAAACATAAAATTTATATATAATGTTAATTAAAAGCAACAATATTTTGAGTTTGTCCAAATTTTTGTAGACTAGGACTGGATTCAACTCCCTGAGGAGCTGATAACATAAACATATTACAGCAGAGATGAAGAACATTTCAGAGAAGGTAATATAGAAGTCTAGGCATCTACAGGGCTTATGACCTGTCATTGGCTAGTTTAAGTGGCCACTTTATACACTGTGTAACATTCACCATTCTGCCCTTATTTGAACATCTATATTTTATTATACATAAATTATCGTTGCAAAAGAGGATTGTTTTCAGGAGTTGCATTGTAAATGGGTGAATTGGTTCCGCCAGATTATTCTCACCCACATGATAATGGTTTAAGCTGTTTAACTTCATAAAAGTCAACAGATGGAATAGTTAAGGAAATGTGGATGTTTAAATATAGACAGAATAGTGAATGTTACACAGTGTATAAAGTGACCACTGAAACCAGCCACTGACAGGTCACAAGCCCTGTAAATGCCTAGACTTCCAAATTCCCTTCTCAAAAAGCTTTCTTTCTCTGTTGCAATAAATTTAGATCTAAATAACTGCCTAGGGAGGAAATTCAGCGTGTCTGCAAATATTTGGACATAATTAAAGCATTGATAAACTATTGTTTTATGAGAAACAAACTCAATCGACATTTTTTTTGGACAGATTTGATCATTGAAGCAATAGTACAAAGATATATTTATTTACAATTCAACTGGGTATTTAAAATTACTGTGTAAGAGATAACGCTGCCCTGCTAAGGCTAAAAGTTGTATTTGTTTAATTGAAAATTTTACGTTGTCTCCTTTTTTTTGTGCTTTGCCAATCTGGATTTCTGTTTTTTTAATTTTAATCATTTTTTTACAAAATAATTTTTCATACCTATTTGAGAAGCAGAATTGACTGGTTGGCTAGGTAAATAAGTGAGGCTATCGAATATTTATTACGAAAAAAAACGCGAAACGAAGATTTTTCGGTTATGACTTTTTGCCTTTGCAGGTCAAAACAGTTTAAAGTTACTGCCCTAATTAATTGCAATGATTTGAATATATAGAGAAGAATAAAAGTTGCAAAGTTTTTTTGTAAAATGAAACGATACTCTGTTGATCAAATGTCTGAGAATTTCAGAATTTGGTGACGACAGTAATCGTCAAAATGGATTGTTTTCCAGGAAAATATTTTATAAACTTCGTATTCAATATTCTGAAACACGCCTTAAAATGTAAAAGTCAAAGAACGTATTTCTCAAGTATAAAGTGTCGAGCAAAGCGTAGAGTTTAGAAGCCTTACAAAAGCATCTTATAATGTATTAAGCCTTCCCTCGATGCACATTATCAGAGCTGTTTGTACCTATATCATACGATATTCAGCACATGCCAGTCACGCGAGATTATTATTCGACATCCAACGTATACGGTATACGAAATAAATGTCTAATGAGGTCGAGTGTACGGTCCCAGGACTTTAAGTGATCGGTGATTGTATAAAATTACCGTCACCATGATTTCTCCGATACAATCTAAAATATCACCTGAGTGACGTCATATTTTCTACTCATTACAGGTCTTCAGGTAAAATTGCACACTGGAAGGCAATAAATCAGAAATAATGCAGACAAGGGTCCAACACAAGCCTGAGAAGTTCAATACTTACTATGGTTTAAGCTTTACGTAAACGGTTTTATATTACCTTTGAATTGCATAGAATAACGTGTACGTCTTTTATTACCACACAAACAACTTACCAAACCACTATTGTCAAGTTATCAACAAAAAATGTATTTGACAAAAAAATAATTGAATGCTTTAATTGGGATTCCCCAGAGTTGAAACATTCATATGACTGCGTTTGGTGGACCGAGGGATTTAAACATGTATTGTCAGCATCACATTTGTTTTGCGTATTTGTTTTAAACATTAAATATACAGAAGAAAACCAAAACAAGATCGATCCAAACTAATAATATTTTTTTCAAATTTCGCCTAGTTCTAGTGTGAAAAAAAAATGTTACGAATTTAAAAATGGAGAAATAATATCACCGGTCAACAAAATTTTTATATCTTTGATGAAAATGGCTGATTCCAATAGAAATACACTGATTAAGAAACGTAAAAGAAAAATTCTAGAACTTCAGGTTTTTGTGGGAATTAAATTATTTTCAACATTGTAGTCATAAATTTCCTCGGAAACCATAAAAGCGAAGACTTCATCAGTATTGTGTCAGAAATGATCGTGGCCTACAGAGATATGATATGTAATATGCCTTTGAAAATCCACATTCAACGTTCTCGTCTTGACTCCTTCCCGGAAAATTTAGGTGACGTCATCGACAAGCAGAGAGAGCGCTTTCATCGTAATATTGTGGTAATGGAGAAGCGATACCAAGGAAAAAGGATCCCATCTAGCTATAGACTCTCAAGATACGTACAAGCCCAAATCAGCAGAAAAACGGATGAAATTAAGTTTATTATGATCAAGTACTTATACTATAAACGAATAGTTATTTATTTATTTTATACGCCCAGGGGGCTTTTACATAACAGATACAAAATGCAAATTCGAGCGTTTCAAGGTAAAACAAATAGACACATGTATGAAATAAATATGTAGGTATCTAATAAACAGTTTTTTTTTAAAATTATTAAATGACATTATGTTGATAAATTTACATAAATAAAGATATTAAAGAAGGTGGGCACAAAATTAAATGTTTTTGAAGAATTATAACAGTTTTCGGCAAAAAATTAAGCATGCAGTTGAAAACGTCAAAGCAATTTTTTCAGTATTCAAATAATGTAAGTTATTTTGATTTTAAAAGCGTTAATTTTTTTAATTTAGAAATTAAACCATTTCTCCATTCTCGTTTCCTAGCCGGTGAATTCTGACGATTGGAGGATCAAAAATATAATTCTGTCTTTCAGAAATCATCGAAAAGGTAGACTACAAACTCGCAAATCTATTTTGTACTTTGATACTTATTAGTCTCATTAAATTAGGAATGTCTAGCGTGCATGTTATGAAAAGTTGTAAAATAAAATTAAAAAATTACTTTTTTTACAAAAAAGTCATTGATTTTATGCATAAATATTGTACATCCTTTCCAAAAATACATTTTAACTGAAGGGACAACACATTCGGCAAAATTTGTTCAATTAGTGAAATGATTTTTATCGTTTGCTTCTTTGTTACAGATTGGTAAAACCCTTTACCTCGGCAAGAAGCTTGACGGTCTTGACACAAGAAATTTCGTTATTTTGCTTACATAGAAGTTCTGTACTCTTTTCCAGTTTTATGTCTAAAATATATATTGTTCTATCTTAGTGTTTGAGTAGGGATTTTCTAGGTTTTGTTTATCCATTCACATACAGGCCAGTTTAATTGCAAAAAAAATTATGAAAAATATTTAAAGTATTTTTTTTTGCATTTAAGCTAACATGGGCACTTTTATCTTGCAACAATTATTGAATTTAAACACGTTTGTAAAAAATTCAGCCTAACTGGCCATAATAATTTAGATTCAATTTTTGTCTACAAAGATGTGAACATAGCCGTAATGGAATAAAGGTCCGTATATTTAAACGTGTAATTATTCAGAAAGATTATATAAATAGCAAATTATTTATTAGGGATTACTTACATAAATGTATGATTAATATTATATAAAACAATAAGTCATTTCGTTATAGGGAAAAACATTTATTGTTTCAATCATTTATTAATCAGATGGTTAATATATGAGTAACACTAGATTATTCGTCAGATTCCCACGAAAATGTTGAGGTTTTGCATGTTTTCAATTGAAACACTTATGTGTTTCTCAGTAATCAAAAATGGACGCATTATTGATTCCATTGTTTGCTATAGTTATCCATTGTAAGCTTGTAAAGTGTTATTATAACAAGTCATGCATCGGTAAATACTATTTGTAAAAACCGTTTAGACTTTTTTGAAATAAATTACATGTTGATACAAATTCCAAAGTTCAGATATTTAAAAAAAAACACGTAGACATAGTGTTTAATAATTATTTTTCCCTAATTTATGCAAATAAACAAATAATTTAGCAATGTAAAATCATAACTACACCGCTCATATTACGCGCGTGCGTCCCCCATCACTGTCGTCAATCGACTGTAGACTAAATATGTTTTACACGCTACCCGCCACAGATCAACGGCTCTGTCTTCACAGTTATGAGTTCTATCTTCGTGCTCTCTCTCATACAGATATGTTGCTGAATTAGCGGACATTCATTCTTCGTGTAGCAAGGATAAATATTTTTTTTATTAACATCCAGCATAGTTATGCAAATTTTACTTACTAAATCCGGTGTTAAAATGTATATTTGAAGATTACAAAATATACGAGCTCATCATTTAAAAAAAATGAGAGAGATTTATCACGTCTTGTGTCCTTTGACGACTAGTGTGACATCACAGCAACAAAAGATTTAATGATAATAAACCTTTTATTTTATTTTATTTTAATTTACTACTATAACACACATATCATACCACATACTTCAATCCACATGCAACACTCCTCACACCAAACTCCAAGCTCATAAAACAATTACAATACCAACACCAATAATATTGTCAGTACCTATTCTCATTACAGTTGTTGTTCTCATTGAAAATTTCTTTTGTATGTATAGTATATAATGGTGTTTATGTAATTGCTGCTGTATTAAGGTTATATTTTTTGTAACAGTTTTTTTTTTTACATATTATACTAACTCTAAAAATTAAAAATAAAACCTACACCCAAAAAAACTATTATTTATTATATTAAACCAATTTTCAAAACACATAAATTTATTATAAAATCAATTTATACAATAGTGGAACAAAAAAAAAAACGATTTGGAGCGTTATCATTCAAAAACGCACTTAAATTTCAATTATGTTAGGAATAGCACTCGGAAACTCTAGCATGGTAGGAAAATGTTACTAAGCACTTAGCCACGAGGCACATGAAGCATATGTTATTATGTACAAAAATTTGGACAAACTCAAAATATTGTCAATGAAGAAGTATAGAAATTGGATTTTCTTTTTCATGCGTTGCCTATGAAGGTGATGTAATTCAATAAGATGAATCTCACCCGCAAAAAAACGTTTCAGCTCTTTAACTTCACAAACATCAACAGGTGAAATAAAATAATTGATGGAATATAGATGTTCAAATATTGGGAAAATGAATGTTACACAGTGTGTAAAGAGGCCACTTAAACCAGCCAATGACAGATCATGAGCCCTGTAGATGCCTAGAATTTTCAATTACATTCTCTCAAATGTTTTTCATCTCTGTTGTTATATGTTTCAAATAACAATAATAATAATTAATATTATAGTTTATTTACAAAAGTTTCAATTTTTTAATCTACTACATACATATTTAAGTAATAGATTTCTCTGGATTATGTCCAGTCTGCCTAACTAGGTACAACTTGTTTTAAGGCAGACATTTTTATGCAAAAATAAACAATAACATGACTACCTACTAGTTTATTTATTATAAAGTTATACAATATATATATACCATTTATTATTTTAGAATGTTTTTTAGTAAGTTTTCCAATTTTTCTCTACCTCAATTCAGTAATCATTTAATTGAATTTGAGTCAAGTTTTGTAATTTTTGGGTAACATGTTGAATATTTTGGGGCCAAGAATCCTGAAATTTCTTTGCAAGAATTCAGAGTTTGTGGTAGACCCCATGACTCATCCTTTAGTTTGACTTCTGTTAGTGCGGGAGTGTTCTTTTGGGATTATGGTTAGGTTATTATGATAAATTTTTCCCTGGTGATTTTTAAAATAAATATAAAACATATTATTTCCCTTATCCTTAGATCTGATGTTCAAAGAATCGTGTCACCTTGATAGTATTAATTAACAAATATTTTTTCAATCAAATCAATAAAAAAAAAAACAAATATCATTGCCACCTGTGTACATAAAAATAATTAAATATTAATGATTTTAAACACAGAGAAGTGTTTTGAATGTTTTTTTTTATGTCTTAGCCCAGTAATGTTTCTCCTAAAAATATGTTATATAAAAAAGTAGTGCTGGCAATGTTCGCTTAAATTCTTTGGCCCACGAGACGCAATCGTATGAATGTCTAAACCCTGAGGGATCCAAACAAGTACATGATTTTTTTTGCTGTTAAAATCATAGTCAACCTGATATGAGAGGTTTGTAGTTTGTAGTTAACAATATAGACTGCGACAGCCTCTAATGTGACTGCAGCTATCCGTCCAGCCGAAACGACGAACAACTAAATGAGTATAACCAACGGACTTGCAGCGGAAGATATTAATCGTAATCCTAGGTGATGAAGAGAGAATATTCTTACTGGAATTCAGAAAAATTCGCATGATAAATTTTACTTCCTAAATGATTTGAAAACCAGTTGAAAACCGATCATTCCAAAAAGTTGAAATTTTTACAAATTATTTTTTTTTGCGGTGCTCGTAAAAAGTCAAATAGTCACAATTGAACAAAAAGTGGTTGCGTGACTGGTTGATGAATTGAGTGGTTTGTGGGAGAATGAACCGCCGGTAGATGAAGGTCCACCAATCCTACCCATCCTGTGATCTCCCAACTTTCACTGTTTGTAATTTTCCTCGTTTCTATGGCGATGGGTAGCTACGGTTGCTATGGGAACAATTTTCCATATCCATAGCAACCAACATTGACAAACACACATTCTCTGCTCTTTAATACTTTCTGCCAATTACCGAATGCATCTCATTTTATCTGCCTAAATCTGCTCGTCCTATAATCATCTGCCCGCATCTGAACATTTTTACATTATCTGACCGCCGCTCCGCCACATTCATCTTTATATTTTGCAAATAACTTTTGAAAGCGCCGTGTTCACCAAAAAGGAAAAAACTACCCAAAAGTCAGGACTTGGAGATATCATCCGGATTCCTGTCCCTGATTCTCTTTCCTATCTTCCTTAAGGTAGGATTTTTGTCTACTGTTGTTTGTTTGGCCACATACTGTTCTTTTCCGTATTTCCAACTCCGCGCAACGCATTATTCTTTCCCCGCAAAATTTAACACAGATAAACGGATTCAGTCAAATAATATCCACACAAAATTATAATCGCCACCCCAAGAAGTTTTAGATAGATAAATTAAATCTTTTAAAATGACCTTTCACTTGTTCACAGAATATACCATCGTTATACTCGCGAAACCCACTTAAGCGACAGAATTGAAGATCTTGCTAGAATAACTTTTCCGAAACTTCTAGATATAGGTTCTGCAGTGCAGATGAGGAAACACCTTTACATATTTTATGTAAATATGATGCTTTACATCATAAAAGAAGCCTCATAATCGGGAAATCTGAGGATGTTAAGGAGCTTGCCTTCTACCTGATAGCCCAAATTTTAACGGATCTTGATTTCGAGAAGGTGATTTAGCAAAATGAGAACTCTCGCCTTCCATACAGTAGCCAGGTTATTTATATACCTGACTTGGAGGGCGAGAACTATTCACGGGAACCCGTCATAATAGATCTTCACAGGTTGCAGTGACGTCAGGAGCTTGCGTGGCACTGAATCCTACCTCTAAGAATAAGAAAAATATATGTTATGTGACAATTTTTCGAACTTCATCAGCATAAAAAGTTTTTTGAATTTTCCAAGGTTTTGTTGCAAAGTTAGCATGTATTAACTACTAGCACTAAAAATAACCGTTTTAATATTTCTTTTCGGATAAAAACCATTCATTCCATTTACTAGATATTGTTTTTATAAAATTCATATATTAAAACAATTCAAAATAACTAAGATGGTTTCACGAGTATAAATCTAATACCGAAATATGAATCAGAAAGAGCAGAAAAGATTTTCGTCGAGTCAAACATTCAAATTGATTATTCTTAGTGTAGGCATTCATTTCAAGGGGTTTATTCTCAGAGTAATAATTTACCAGAGAAGCCCATAAGCGTAGAACAAAAGCATTCAAAATGTTCAGTTTGGTTTAAAATTTAACAACAAGTATTTAACAAACGGTTTAAGCTTGAGCTTGCAATCCTCGACCTGGGTACCTCCTACGGTTTGTTATATTGCTGTAAACGGTAGCTTACTTCGTGATAGATAATCATAGAGTGGTTTTCAATTCGTATGGGCGACTTTATAAGCCGGAAGCGTGTTATTATTCTAAGGTTTTATCAGTAAATTTACGATACTCTAAATATTACTAATAAAAACAATGAGTCTATTGAAAATTATTCAACAATTTAATATTAAAAACAACAACTTTTTAATTGATGAAAGTGAATTGGTTCAATTATTTTTGTCAGTAATATTCTTGTCAGACGTTTTCTAGTAAGATTTTTTATAAAAATATTTTACGTATGTGCGTTATTATAATTTACTAATGTTAAAAAAGGTTTCGCCTATTTAAATTCATAACAATAAACAGGCCAAAAAAATCATTGGGGAAGCTTTAATTTGGGTTTGGTGATAGTCATATATTCTATAACATGACATAAACTATAGGGTGAATAAAAACCTCCTTAAATTTCGAATAGTTTTCGTTGTGTCAAATATGGAACACGGATACTTTGCAGTTGTCATCAGCTGATTGATGGGTACGTCAATAAACAGAACTATTGAATTGAGGGGACCGAAAGCCTACGGGTGATCCATCAGCAGCATATGCACTCACCACGTGTGGTGCGGATTTTTTACTGTTGGAATCATTGGCCCGTATTTTTCGTATAAAGAATGCAACCAGCAACGCAGTTACCGTCAATGGTCTTTGTCAAAGCGACTTGATAACTATTTTTTTGTGAACCGTATGGGATGAATTGATGTTGATGACATTTGGTTTAAACAAGATGGTGATGGTGATGATGGCAGAAACAATGCAGTTATTGCAGACGGAATCTCCAGTTACCTCGCGCCTGGGAAAATATATCTGGCCATTAAGATTGTGTGATCTGACACCTCTGGACTTTTTCCTTTGAGAGTTACTGAAGATAAAAGTGGATGCAAATAATCCACCGATAACTCCGATGCTCAAAACGGAAATTCGACAAATTATTGATGAAATTCATCCACAATTATGACAAAATGTGATCAGAAATTTCGTGATTAGGGTAAACGTTTGCCAACAAAGCCAGGGTGGGCATTTGTCAGATGATGTGTACGACACGTAACCTTCGTTTCCATGTTTTTTTTACATTGAAAAGAAAACACCCTCGAAATTCAACTGCGGTACCTATGTATTTTAATTAAAAAAATCAATTTCAAGTAGGTTTTGAGACACTCTGTGTGTGTGACTTCTACATTCACTTTTCAGAAGTTCTCCATAGTTGTTGAAATATCAATATTGGTTTAAATCTGTTCTCGAATCGTTAAAAACATTTATCATATAAGACATTTATAAAAAATATTGCTTAAAAAGTAAATACGAGTCAAAGACTTAATATTTTTATTTGCCTTAGACAGAATGTCTACGGGTCGTAATTTAAATCTGGCAAGTTTTTTCATGACAGACCAAAAAGATGAACAATTCGAGACAGCTTATAAAAAATGTATATTAATCAAACCAGTTTTGTGCTCATTCAGATTTAATGCATTCGTTTATTTTTTTTGCAAAATAATAAACCGGTTCTCGTCAATTGCTCCCAATTTGTTATTTTTGTATTATGCTAATCAAGATGTAATGATTAATTAGATGTAAATGCATGGTCAGTGAATTATTTAACACACCATAAACTTGTTCGACAAATGATCAAAAGTTTGACTCTGAGATCTTGACAATTTCTACTTTAAGGTGTGTTAAAAATATTTTCATTTTACAACAGAGATGTAATTGACCGATTTTTGTGAATCAAAGGATAGAAGATTTGATGAAATATCGATGTTCAAACATATACAAAATAGTGAATGTAACAAAGTATGTAAAGCAGCAACTTAAAGTAGCCAATGACAGGTAATGAACCCGGTAAATCCCAAGACTTAAATATTGGCTGATTTAAATGGCTTTAGTTACATTTTTTTATTTTTTTTCAATTATTAAGAGGGCATGACATTAATTAATTTCTAAAATAATAAATAGACGTTGCAGATAAGAGATAAAGCATGATAGAACGTGACAATAATTCTTTAAAAAAAATAAAACTAAAATAAACTGTGGTTTGTCAACAATTTTTTTTAAATCTTAGTGATTTATAGCTTATTTTTCAAAAATCAAACTTAAATGAAAACATCCAAGATAATTTTCTCGTAAGTAAAATTATATTTATCAAAGCATTAAGGACACAATCCACTGGTGTTGTCTGAAGATCGTCTGAGGACAGCATTCTTCTTCCAAGGACATGTCGGCAAAGGTACTAATAAATCCAACAGGAGATGAAAGAATTAGATAGGGTGTACACGTTAAGGATTGTAAGATATGTTTAGGATCATCAAAAGCTTAATGTTGTATTTCTAACAGAAATAATCAGTTAAGATTGCTATTTACGATAATTCGTAATACTTGAAATCTGATAATACCACATTTATTTTGTTTTCTTTAATACATGGTATTTAATTATATTTATCTTATTTATTTTCTCAGTGTTTAATGTCCAGGATGAACATATTAAGTTCTCCAAAACGAACGCCATTTTTAGAAGAGGTGTACTAGTTTGTATTTTGTCTTAGGGAAGAGACCATTGCAGGAGACGGCTGATAGATATTTCAAAGATTTATATGCCATTAAGCGTGTTGTCCAGATATTTATTGAAATATAAGTTTATGTAATCATATAAAAAACCTTATTCTTGGTATAGTTGAATAACATGCATGTTTCACTATCCCTAATGTTTTCATTTCATTTCATTTTTTTGCACCACAACAGGCCTGAAGGCCCAATTACAGTGGTGAATTACATTACAGAACAACCAGGCTTGAGAAAAATCACATTTTTTAATTTTTGTGTTCTCACCGGGAATCGAACCCGGAACCTTCCATGTGTGAGTCAAGCGTCTTGACCACTACACCACGGAGGCCGCCTGTTGTATCCCAACTAAACACAGGGCTCTTGGCCTCGTAGAATTAGA
>NW_028279060.1:0-2500 GCF_059751315.1 Micrasema longulum
TCACGACGGTCTAAACCCAGCTCACGTTCCCTTTTGATGGGTGAACAATCCAACGCTTGGCGAATTCTGCTTCGCAATGATAGGAAGAGCCGACATCGAAGGATCAAAAAGCGGCGTCGCTATGAACGCTTGGCCGCCACAAGCCAGTTATCCCTGTGGTAACTTTTCTGGCACCTCTCGCTAAAAACTCTTTATACGAAAGGATCGATAGGCCGTGCTTTCGCAGTCTCTATGCATACTGAACATCGTGATCAAACCAGCTTTTGCCCTTTTGCTCGACGCGAGATTTCCGGCCTCGCTGAGCTGGTCTTAGGACACCTGCGTTATTCTTTGACAGATGTACCGCCCCAGTCAAACTCCCCGCCTGGCAGTGTCCTCAGAACGGATCACGCGGGGAAACGCGGCGACGCGACGGTACGAACGGAGGCTGAAAAACCGCACACCGCCCGCGGCCGACGCGGCTCGCCGCCCCGTACACGTTTGGCGCGAAAAACCCGTGACGCGCGGCATTAACGCCGGCGCACGCCCTCCGCCCAACTGAGTAAGTAACGAAACGATGAAAGTAGTGGTATTTCACGTCTGGAGGATTTGCACCCGCCTCCCACTTATTCTGCACCCCTCATGTCACCTTACAATACCAGACTAGAGTCAAGCTCAACAGGGTCTTCTTTCCCCGCTGATTCTCCCAAGCCCGTTCCCTTGGCAGTGGTTTCGCTAGATAGTAGATAGGGACAGATGAGAATCTCGTTAATCCATTCATGCGCGTCACTAATTAGATGACGAGGCATTTGGCTACCTTAAGAGAGTCATAGTTACTCCCGCCGTTTACCCGCGCTTAATTGAATTTCTTCACATTGACATTCAGAGCACTGGGCAGAAATCACATTGCGTCAACACCCGCGAGGGCCATCGCAATGCTTTGTTTTAATTAGACAGTCGGATTCTCCTTGTCCGTGCCAGTTCTGAGTTGACCGTCGTCCGGCGGTCGTACAGGTCACCGGGCGTGCGCGAACACGCCGGTGCCACACAGCGAGGAAGATCCGAGGGGTGGCCAAGGCGAGGCGCCGGGTGACGGAGATCCACACCCGCGAGGCACCCAGAGGGCACCGCGCGGGGAGACCCCGCCCGGCTTCCACGTCTCGGCCGATGACCTCTTCCCGACCAGGCCCGACACGCCACGGCCCTCAGAGCCAATCCTTATCCCGAAGTTACGGATCCAACTTGCCGACTTCCCTTACCTACATTATTCTATCGGCTAGAGGCTCTTCACCTTGGAGACCTGCTGCGGATATGGGTACGAGCCGGCGCGACATCTCCGCGTATCCCTCACCTGAATTTTCAAGGTCCGAGGGGCCGATCCGGACACCGCCGCATCGGCGATGCTCTTCGCGTCCCGAGCCCTATCTCCCCGCTATGGGATTCCAGGGCGCTCGAACGCTCAGGCAGAAAAGATAACTCTCTCCGGATCTCCCGTCGGCGTCTTCAGGCCACTTTGGGTTACCCCGACGAACTCTCTTGCGAGGGAACGATTTTTAAGACGGTTCCGCAGCCGGGTTCCGGAACTGCAACCGGATTCCCTTTCGCCCGACGGGTGTGATATTATTATAATATAACTTTACACCATCATCAACATCGGATTTCTCCTAGGGCTTAGGATCGACTAACTCGCGTGCAACGGCTGTTAACGCGAAACCCTTCTCCACATCAGCCCTCAAGGACCTCGCTTGAGTATTTGCTACTACCACCAAGATCTGCGCCGACGGAGGCTCCAGGCGGGCTCACGCCCAGACCCTTCTGCGCACACCGCCGCGGCCATCCTACTCGTCGCGGCTTCAAAACGATCGCACGGCACGAGACCGCACGAACGTCCCGCTTGCCTGCGACGGTCGAGTATAGGCTGAACGCTACAGCGCCATCCATTTTCAGGGCTGGTTGCTTCGGCAGGTGAGTTGTTACACACTCCTTAGCGGATTCCGACTTCCATGGCCACCGTCCTGCTGTCATGAGCGACCAACGCCTTTTATGGTCTCCGATGAGCGTTCATTGGGCGCCTTAACTCGACGTTTGGTTCATCCCACAGCGCCAGTTCTGCTTACCAAAATTGGCCCACTTGGCACTCCCATCCGAGCTCCTACTTCATCTTCGAGCAAGAAGGAGATCTCACCCATTTAAAGTTTGAGAATAGGTTGAGGCCATTTCGGCCCCAATGCCTCTAATCATTCGCTTTACCGGATGAGACTGTCAGAATGGCGGAATAAATTCCGTCATGTTTCTCGAGCGCCAGCTATCCTGAGGGAAACTTCGGATGGAACCAGCTATTAGATAGTTCGATTAGTCTTTCGCCCCTATACCCAGTTCGGACGATCGATTTGCACGTCAGAATCGCTTCGGTCCTCCATCAGGGTTTCCCCTGACTTCGACCTGACCAGGCATAGTTCACCATCTTTCGGGTCCCAGCGTGTACGCTCTCAGTGCGTCTCGATAATCGCACGGGGGCTTT
>NW_028279060.1:5000-15000 GCF_059751315.1 Micrasema longulum
CAATCCTTCCAGTGTCCGGGCCTGGTGAGTTTTCCCGTGTTGAGTCGAATTAAGCCGCAGGCTCCACTCCTGGTGGTGCCCTTCCGTCAATTCCTTTAAGTTTCAGCTTTGCAACCATACTCCCCCCGGAGCCCGAAAGCTTTGGTTTCCCGGGAGCTGCCCACCGGGTTAAAATTATGAAACTTCGGCGGATCGCTGGCTGGCATCATTTATGGTTAGAACTACAGCGGTATCTAATCGCCTTCGAACCTCTAACTTTCGTTCTTGATTAATGAAAACACCTTTGGCAAATGCTTTCGCTTTAGTCCGTCTTGCGACGATCCAAGAATTTCACCTCTAACGTCGCAATACGAATGCCCCCAGTTGTCCCTATTAATCATTACCTCTGGTATCAGAAAGCCAACAAAACAGAACCGAGGTCCTATTCTATTATTCCATGCGTACAATATTCAGGCAAGTGTTAGCCCGCTTTGAGCACTCTAATTTGTTCAAAGTAAACAGCCGCGACGGCCCGCCTCGGCGCGCGGCCGCCCGCGAGGACGACCGCAACACACTGGCGGTGGACGCACCGGCGAGAAGCCCCGCAGACGTGCCTGTCGTACCGCATTCGGTAGACCGACACCGCAGGACACAATTTCAACTACGAGCTTTTTAACCGCAACAACTTTAGTATATGCTATTGGAGCTGGAATTACCGCGGCTGCTGGCACCAGACTTGCCCTCCAATGGATCCTCGTTAAAGGATTTAAAGTGTAATCATTCCGATCACGAGGCCTCGGACGAGTCCCGTATCGTTATTTTTCGTCACTACCTCCCCGTGCCGGGAGTGGGTAATTTGCGCGCCTGCTGCCTTCCGTGGATGTGGTAGCCGTTTCTCAGGCTCCCTCTCCGGAATCGAACCCTGATTCCCCGTTACCCGTGACAACCATGGTAGTCGCATAAACTACCATCGACAGTTGATAAGGCAGACATTTGAAAGATGCGTCGCCGGTGCTAGACCGTGCGATCAGCACAAAGTTATCTAGAATCATCTCGAATGGCGACGGACGGGGCGCGAACCCCGCCGCCGATTGGTTTTTGATCTAATAAAAGCATCCCTCCCGTTGCCGGTCAGGACCTCGTTTGCATGTATTAGCTCTAGAATTGCCACAGTTATCCAAGTAACTATGTACGATCTAAGGAACCAAAACTGATATATTGAGCCATTCGCGGTTTCACCTTAATTCGGCTTTTACTGAGACTTGCATGGCTTAGTCTTTGAGACAAGCATATGATTACTGGCAGGATCAACCAGGGAGCTGTTCATTTCTATATCGCTCCAGGATACGAAGGGCGTCTGAGGCGCGACGGAGTCACCCGCCGCGACACGCTCTTTATGTTCGCACCTATATAACTCACATTCTCGCTCGCTCGAGTTTGCACTCTCGCGATTCACGAGTCTGTTCGTTTTACTTTTAAATTCACTTTTTAACAAGTGAACGCTGGACCTGACGAGACGGACCACATGGATCTTCTCTTTGGCCAAAAATTTTTAATTCCCTTTCGTCAAATATTAACGTACGAGAGCGCACGCCTTCGGCGCGGCAATAGTGGGGACGTGGATTAGAATCCTACGACCGTTCTCGTTTTTGTTCACGGTGTTCTCTGCTTGCGCGGAACTCCAGAGTTTGTAACACGGGCGAAGTGCAATGCTCGCTCAGCCGCACAAAGGAGCTGAACGGCCACACGACGTTGATTTTCGCAAATGTAAAGCCGGCGCGGCATATCGGCCGCCGCAATGTGCGAACGCGGTGAAAAATGTATTTTAGCTAACGCCATGAGAGACGCGCATAATATACGTACGGCGACGGGTGTCGGCGTCTCGCACGCCGGGCCGCCAGCCATGCGGGGAGCCTACGCGCGTTTCAGGCGAAACGTAAATGAGCCGATGGGTAAAACGCGCGGTACGGTCGGGACTTGGCAAATTCTGCGAGATGATTTTATTTTTTCTTTTCTTTTTTCGTTTGAGAAGACGAATATGGAAAGAGATTATGATTGAAAAATTAGACTTATAATTTGGGTAGGAAATATTTTTGTTTTTTTTTTTATTTTTTATTTTTTATTTTTTTTTTTATTTCACATTCACATTTGGATCGGAAGGAGGGACGAAATAAAAATCGGCGGGGGTGCATTTCGGATCGTCGCTCGGTGGAAATATTCGATAAACGAAAAATTTAAGTTTCACGCGGAGCGCGCTCGCGACCGCCGCGAGACGTCTCGCCGGGAGGGGGCCTCGTTCTCGCATTAAAACTCGGCGAGAGGGTATAAAATATTTCTAAGTTTTTTTGTTTTTTTTTTTTTTTTTAATTTCACATTCACTTTCGAATCGGAAGGAGGAACGAAATAAAAATCGGCGGGGGTGCATTTCGGATCGTCGCTCGGTGGAAATATTCGATAAACGAAAAATTTAAGTTTCACGCGGAGCGCGCTCGCGACCGCCGCGAGACGTCTCGCCGGGAGGGGGCCTCGTTCTCGCATTAAAACTCGGCGAGAGGGTATAAAATATTTCTAAGTTTTTTTGTTTTTTTTTTTTTTTTTAATTTCACATTCACTTTCGAATCGGAAGGAGGAACGAAATAAAAATCGGCGGGGGTGCATTTCGGATCGTCGCTCGGTGGAAATATTCGATAAACGAAAAATTTAAGTTTCACGCGGAGCGCGCTCGCGACCGCCGCGAGACGTCTCGCCGGGAGGGGGCCTCGTTCTCGCATTAAAACTCGGCGAGAGGGTATAAAATATTTCTAAGTTTTTTTGTTTTTTTTTTTTTTTTTAATTTCACATTCACTTTTGAATCGGAAGGAGGAACGAAATAAAAATCGGCGGGGGTGCATTTCGGATCGTCGCTCGGTGGAAATATTCGATAAACGAAAAATTTAAGTTTCACGCGGAGCGCGCTCGCGACCGCCGCGAGACGTCTCGCCGGGAGGGGGCCTCGTTCTCGCATTAAAACTCGGCGAGAGGGTATAAATTATTTCTAAGTTTTTTTTTTTTTTTTTTTTTTTTAATTTCACATTCACTTTCGAATCGGAAGGAGGAACGAAATAAAAATCGGCGGGGGTGCATTTCGGATCGTCGCTCGGTGGAAATATTCGATAAACGAAAAATTTAAGTTTCACGCGGAGCGCGCTCGCGACCGCCGCGAGACGTCTCGCCGGGAGGGGGCCTCGTTCTCGCATTAAAACTCGGCGAGAGGGTATAAATTATTTCTAAGTTTTTTTTTTTTTTTTTTTTTTTAATTTCACATTCACTTTCGAATCGGAAGGAGGAACGAAATAAAAATCGGCGGGGGTGCATTTCGGATCGTCGCTCGGTGGAAATATTCGATAAACGAAAAATTTAAGTTTCACGCGGAGCGCGCTCGCGACCGCCGCGAGACGTCTCGCCGGGAGGGGGCCTCGTTCTCGCATTAAAACTCGGCGAGAGGGTATAAATTATTTCTAAGTTTTTTTTTTTTTTTTTTTTTTTAATTTCACATTCACTTTCGAATCGGAAGGAGGAACGAAATAAAAATCGGCGGGGGTGCATTTCGGATCGTCGCTCGGTGGAAATATTCGATAAACGAAAAATTTAAGTTTCACGCGGAGCGCGCTCGCGACCGCCGCGAGACGTCTCGCCGGGAGGGGGCCTCGTTCTCGCATTAAAACTCGGCGAGAGGGTATAAAATATTTCTAAGTTTTTTTGTTTTTTTTTTTTTTTTAATTTCACATTCACTTTTGAATCGGAAGGAGGAACGAAATAAAAATCGGCGGGGGTGCATTTCGGATCGTCGCTCAGTGAAGTAAACGAAAAATTTAAGTTTCACGCGGAGCGCGCTCGCGACCGCCGCGAGACGTCTCGCCGGGAGGGGGCCTCGTTCTCGCATTAAAACTCGGCGAGAGGGTATAAATTATTTCTAAGTTTTTTTTTTTTTTTTTTTTTTTAATTTCACATTCACTTTCGAATCGGAAGGAGGAACGAAATAAAAATCGGCGGGGGTGCATTTCGGATCGTCGCTCGGTGGAAATATTCGATAAACGAAAAATTTAAGTTTCACGCGGAGCGCGCTCGCGACCGCCGCGAGACGTCTCGCCGGGAGGGGGCCTCGTTCTCGCATTAAAACTCGGCGAGAGGGTATAAATTATTTCTAAGTTTTAATTTTTTTTTTTTTTTTTTAATTTCACATTCACTCTTGAATCGGAAGGAGGAACGAAATAAAAATCGGCGGGGGTGCATTTCGGATCATCGCTCAGTGAAGTAAGCGAAAAATTTAAGTTTCACGCGGAGCGCGCTCGCGACCGCCGCGAGACGTCTCGCCGGGAGGGGGCCTCGTTCTCGCATTAAAACTCGGCGAGAGGGTATAAATTATTTCTAAGTTTTAATTTTTTTTTTTTTTTTTAATTTCACATTCACTTTCGAATCGGAAGGAGGAACGAAATAAAAATCGGCGGGGGTGCATTTCGGATCGTCGCTCAGTGAAGTAAACGAAAAATTTAAGTTTCACGCGGAGCGCGCTCGCGACCGCCGCGAGACGTCTCGCCGGGAGGGGGCCTCGTTCTCGCATTAAAACTCGGCGAGAGGGTATAAATTATTTCTAAGTTTTTTTGTTTTTTTTTTTTTTTTAAATTTCACATTCACTTTCGAATCGGAAGGAGGAACGAAATAAAAATCGGCGGGGGTGCATTTCGGATCGTCGCTCAGTGAAGTAAACGAAAAATTTAAGTTTCACGCGGAGCGCGCTCGCGACCGCCGCGAGACGTCTCGCCGGGAGGGGGCCTCGTTCTCGCATTAAAACTCGGCGAGAGGGTATAAAATATTTCTAAGTTTTTTTGTTTTTTTTTTTTTTTTTAATTTCACATTCACTTTTGAATCGGAAGGAGGAACGAAATAAAAATCGGCGGGGGTGCATTTCGGATCGTCGCTCAGTGAAGTAAACGAAAAATTTAAGTTTCACGCGGAGCGCGCTCGCGACCGCCGCGAGACGTCTCGCCGGGAGGGGGCCTCGTTCTCGCATTAAAACTCGGCGAGAGGGTATAAATTATTTCTAAGTTTTAATTTTTTTTTTTTTTTTTTAATTTCACATTCACTTTCGAATCGGAAGGAGGAACGAAATAAAAATCGGCGGGGGTGCATTTCGGATCGTCGCTCGGTGGAAATATTCGATAAACGAAAAATTTAAGTTTCACGCGGAGCGCGCTCGCGACCGCCGCGAGACGTCTCGCCGGGAGGGGGCCTCGTTCTCGCATTAAAACTCGGCGAGAGGGTATAAATTATTTCTAAGTTTTAATTTTTTTTTTTTTTTTTTAATTTCACATTCACTTTCGAATCGGAAGGAGGAACGAAATAAAAATCGGCGGGGGTGCATTTCGGATCGTCGCTCGGTGGAAATATTCGATAAACGAAAAATTTAAGTTTCACGCGGAGCGCGCTGGCGACCGCCGCGAGACGTCTCGCCGGGAGGGGGCCTCGTTCTCGCATTAAAACTCGGCGAGAGGGTATAAATTATTTCTAAGTTTTAATTTTTTTTTTTTTTTTTTAATTTCACATTCACTCTTGAATCGGAAGGAGGAACGAAATAAAAATCGGCGGGGGTGCATTTCGGATCGTCGCTCGGTGGAAATATTCGATAAACGAAAAATTTAAGTTTCACGCGGAGCGCGCTCGCGACCGCCGCGAGACGTCTCGCCGGGAGGGGGCCTCGTTCTCGCATTAAAACTCGGCGAGAGGGTATAAATTATTTCTAAGTTTTTTTTTTTTTTTTTTTTTTTTAATTTCACATTCACTTTCGAATCGGAAGGAGGAACGAAATAAAAATCGGCGGGGGTGCATTTCGGATCGTCGCTCGGTGGAAATATTCGATAAACGAAAAATTTAAGTTTCACGCGGAGCGCGCTCGCGACCGCCGCGAGACGTCTCGCCGGGAGGGGGCCTCGTTCTCGCATTAAAACTCGGCGAGAGGGTATAAATTATTTCTAAGTTTTTTTTTTTTTTTTTTTTTTTAATTTCACATTCACTTTCGAATCGGAAGGAGGAACGAAATAAAAATCGGCGGGGGTGCATTTCGGATCGTCGCTCGGTGGAAATATTCGATAAACGAAAAATTTAAGTTTCACGCGGAGCGCGCTCGCGACCGCCGCGAGACGTCTCGCCGGGAGGGGGCCTCGTTCTCGCATTAAAACTCGGCGAGAGGGTATAAAATATTTCTAAGTTTTTTTGTTTTTTTTTTTTTTTTTAATTTCACATTCACTTTTGAATCGGAAGGAGGAACGAAATAAAAATCGGCGGGGGTGCATTTCGGATCGTCGCTCAGTGAAGTAAACGAAAAATTTAAGTTTCACGCGGAGCGCGCTCGCGACCGCCGCGAGACGTCTCGCCGGGAGGGGGCCTCGTTCTCGCATTAAAACTCGGCGAGAGGGTATAAATTATTTCTAAGTTTTTTTTTTTTTTTTTTTTTTTTAATTTCACATTCACTTTCGAATCGGAAGGAGGAACGAAATAAAAATCGGCGGGGGTGCATTTCGGATCGTCGCTCAGTGAAGTAAACGAAAAATTTAAGTTTCACGCGGAGCGCGCTCGCGACCGCCGCGAGACGTCTCGCCGGGAGGGGGCCTCGTTCTCGCATTAAAACTCGGCGAGAGGGTATAAATTATTTCTAAGTTTTAATTTTTTTTTTTTTTTTTTAATTTCACATTCACTCTTGAATCGGAAGGAGGAACGAAATAAAAATCGGCGGGGGTGCATTTCGGATCATCGCTCAGTGAAGTAAGCGAAAAATTTAAGTTTCACGCGGAGCGCGCTCGCGACCGCCGCGAGACGTCTCGCCGGGAGGGGGCCTCGTTCTCGCATTAAAACTCGGCGAGAGGGTATAAATTATTTCTAAGTTTTAATTTATTTTTTTTTTTTTTAATTTCACATTCACTTTCGAATCGGAAGGAGGAACGAAATAAAAATCGGCGGGGGTGCATTTCGGATCGTCGCTCAGTGAAGTAAACGAAAAATTTAAGTTTCACGCGGAGCGCGCTCGCGACCGCCGCGAGACGTCTCGCCGGGAGGGGGCCTCGTTCTCGCATTAAAACTCGGCGAGAGGGTATAAAATATTTCTAAGTTTTTTTGTTTTTTTTTTTTTTTTTAATTTCACATTCACTTTCGAATCGGAAGGAGGAACGAAATAAAAATCGGCGGGGGTGCATTTCGGATCGTCGCTCAGTGAAGTAAACGAAAAATTTAAGTTTCACGCGGAGCGCGCTCGCGACCGCCGCGAGACGTCTCGCCGGGAGGGGGCCTCGTTCTCGCATTAAAACTCGGCGAGAGGGTATAAAATATTTCTAAGTTTTTTTGTTTTTTTTTTTTTTTTTAATTTCACATTCACTTTCGAATCGGAAGGAGGAACGAAATAAAAATCGGCGGGGGTGCATTTCGGATCGTCGCTCAGTGAAGTAAACGAAAAATTTAAGTTTCACGCGGAGCGCGCTCGCGACCGCCGCGAGACGTCTCGCCGGGAGGGGGCCTCGTTCTCGCATTAAAACTCGGCGAGAGGGTATAAATTATTTCCATGTTTATTATTATTTAGTTTATGAATTATTCATTTATTTATTAGGGCTATGTATAGCGTGTGAGCTCGCCAATATATGGCAGTAAAATTTTTATTGTCTTTGAATTTCCTAGAGTTTTAACCATCGAAAAAAAAGAAGATTGCAAATAAAATCAACAGACAATGGAAATTTGATGTGTATTATTTTAATAGATTGTTTATAACAGAAAAATACATAGAGAAATATGCATTTTTATTTTTTGTAATAAAAACATAAAATTTCCATTGTCTGTTGATTTTATTTGCAATCTTCTTTTTTTTCGATGGTTAAAACTCTAGGAAATTCAAAGACAATAAAAATTTTACTGTCATATATTGGCGAGCTCACGGGCTATACTTACGCCATTTATTATTATTAGTTATTATTTATATCAGCTGGTCTCCAGCTGGTCCGACGGTGCGAGCGTCCACCTTCGCTTATGTTCAATGCAATTCGGACACTTGGCAAATTTACCACGTGTTTTACTTACTAACGGATATTGAAATACATTTTATTTATTTATTTATTTTATTTTGTTTATTAAGAAAAACAACAGCAATACAAAGAAATATACACAACATAATAAAAAAAACATAAAATAAAGCCAAATCAGTTTTTCACATAAATACAATTATAAAAATCCAGTTCAGTTAAATATCAATTATAGAAGTGCATGTGTGCGAGTTTTTTTTTGTGTGTGAGGATGCGTGTGTAAAAAAGTGGAGTGTGGTTTTGGTAGGTATGTGAATATGTGTGTGATTGTATATGGGTGTGAGGGTAGGTTTAAGGACAGGGTAAGTGTGTATTCGATATGAGTGAATAGAAACAATTTAAAATTATAATGTAAAAATATAAATATATTTTTTTTTATAACGAAACATAATTTTTTTCAAATAATAGTTTTTTAATTTGTAAATTATTTATGTAAATAATTAGAGTCCAGACCGTAAAAAATTTTACTGTCATATATTGGCGAGCTCACGGGCTATACTTACGCCATTTATTATTATTAGTTATTATTTATATCAGCTGGTCTCCAGCTGGTCCGACGGTGCGAGCGTCCGCCTTCGTTTATGTTCAATGCAATTCGGACACTTGGCAAATTTACCACGTGTTTTACTTACTAACGGATATTGAAATACATCATTTGAAAATAATTAGAGTCCAGACCGTACCGTCATGAGCGTTTTGGTTTTTCGACTTTTCACGATGAAAACAAAAACACTTTGAAAAACAAAAATTTGCAAAAAAAAAGGCGAACGCCCGCACCTCGCCGAACGCTGGTCTCCAGCTGGTCCGACGGTGCGAGCGTCCACCTTCGTTTATGTTCAATGCAATTCGGACACTTGGCAAATTTACCACGTGTTTTACTTACTAACGGATATTGAAATACATCATTTGAAAATAATTAGAGTCCAGACCGTAAAAAATTTTACTGTCATATATTGGCGAGCTCACGGGCTATACTTACGCCATTTATTATTATTAGTTATTATTTATATCAGCTGGTCTCCAGCTGGTCCGACGGTGCGAGCGTCCGCCTTCGTTTATGTTCAATGCAATTCGGACACTTGGCAAATTTACCACGTGTTTTACTTACTAACGGATATTGAAATACATCATTTGAAAATAATTAGAGTCCAGACCGTACCGTCATGAGCGTTTTGGTTTTTCGACTTTTCACGATGAAAACAAAAACACTTTGAAAAACAAAAATTTGCAAAAAAAAAGGCGAACGCCCGCACCTCGCCGAACGCTGGTCTCCAGCTGGTCCGACGGTGCGAGCGTCCACCTTCGTTTATGTTCAATGCAATTCGGACACTTGGCAAATTTACCACGTGTTTTACTTACTAACGGATATTGAAATACATCATTTGAAAATAATTAGAGTCCAGACCGTAAAAAATTTTACTGTCATATATTGGCGAGCTCACGGGCTATACTTACGCCATTTATTATTATTAGTTATTATTTATATCAGCTGGTCTCCAGCTGGTCCGACGGTGCGAGCGTCCGCCTTCGTTTATGTTCAATGCAATTCGGACACTTGGCAAATTTACCACGTGTTTTACTTACTAACGGATATTGAAATTTATCATTTGAAAATTATGTATGTAAATAATTAGAGTCCAGACCGTAAAAAAATTTACTGTCATATATTGGCGAGCTCACGGGCTATACTTACGCCATTTATTATTATTATTAGTTATTATTTCTAAATTATTTCTAAGCTTTGAGCTTTGAGCTTTTTCCTTTTGGCTTTTGGCTTGCTTAGCTTTATAAGCTAGCTTTAAAGCTAGCTTTCAAGCTTCACGATGAAAACACAAAAGTGTTGAAAAAAAAAATTTGCAAAAAAAAAGGCGAACGCCCGCACCTCGCCGAACGCTGGTCTCCAGCTGGTCCGACGGTGCGAG
>NW_028279060.1:20000-27560 GCF_059751315.1 Micrasema longulum
TTCCATGGCCACCGTCCTGCTGTCATGAGCGACCAACGCCTTTTATGGTCTCCGATGAGCGTTCATTGGGCGCCTTAACTCGACGTTTGGTTCATCCCACAGCGCCAGTTCTGCTTACCAAAATTGGCCCACTTGGCACTCCCATCCGAGCTCCTACTTCATCTTCGAGCAAGAAGGAGATCTCACCCATTTAAAGTTTGAGAATAGGTTGAGGCCATTTCGGCCCCAATGCCTCTAATCATTCGCTTTACCGGATGAGACTGTCAGAATGGCGGAATAAATTCCGTCATGTTTCTCGAGCGCCAGCTATCCTGAGGGAAACTTCGGATGGAACCAGCTATTAGATAGTTCGATTAGTCTTTCGCCCCTATACCCAGTTCGGACGATCGATTTGCACGTCAGAATCGCTTCGGTCCTCCATCAGGGTTTCCCCTGACTTCGACCTGACCAGGCATAGTTCACCATCTTTCGGGTCCCAGCGTGTACGCTCTCAGTGCGTCTCGATAATCGCACGGGGGCTTTCTCGAAACGCCTCGGGAATGCGGCGGGGCGTCTGACGACGCCCGCGCATCTTCCCTGCGGCCGGCTCGAGGCCGACCTTTCACTTTCATTTCGCCTCTGGGTTTATCAGTGTTCCCGATGACTCGCGCACATGCTAGACTCCTTGGTCCGTGTTTCAAGACGGGTCCTGTGAGTGCCCAAAACAAAACCACCGCCGACCGGGACGCGTCCCGTCCGAGAGCGCGCCACTAGCCACGGACATCCGAAACGCGACACCCGCGACGCACTGGGCGCCGGGGGCCACGAGAAGGAAGCCGCTGTGACGCGACGGACGCCCTCCGAAGGGGCGGACGCGATCCTCGTTCTCTACCGTCGCTTTAAAACTCGCCCCGGCCGTGGACGCCGCGGCTCCGCCCCGCGGAGCGAGGCGGGACAGCCGCACGGCGCATTCGACCGAGGCGCAACGGGTCGCGGTGTTATACTGAGAGAGAAGTGCACGCGCTCCGGGAGCCCGGCTGCGCACCCGGACACCCCCCGCCCCGACAACGAGTGCCGAAGGGCGGAGGTGTGCGCCGGGACGCGGGCTCCGACGGAAGACACGATGAATCTCTCCGTTCGCTCGTTTGAGTTCCACAGGTTTACCCCTGAACGGTTTCACGTACTCTTTAACTCTCTCTTCAAAGTTCTTTTCAACTTTCCCTCACGGTACTTGTTCGCTATCGGTCTCGTGGTAGTATTTAGCCTTAGATGGAGTTTACCACCCACTTAGGGCTGCACTCTCAAGCAACCCGACTCTGGGGAGAGAGACCGTCGCGGCCGGCTACCGTCACCACGGGCCTGGCACCCTCTGCGGGTAAGCGGGCCCCGTTCAAGATGAACTTGGACAGGCAGCCGTGACTAATGACCGCGCGTGTATATATTACTCTCCTCCCTAACGCTACATTTCCCGGCGGCCCGCCTGGGCCGCAGGATTCAGCGCTGGGCTCTTCCCGTTTCGCTCGCCGCTACTCGGGGAATCCTCGTTAGTTTCTTTTCCTCCGCTTACTGATATGCTTAAGTTCGGCGGGTGATCTCTCCTGATTTGAGGTCGACAACAAAAAAAAAATTCATATATATATATATATAAATATACATATATATGAATAATGTAAACGCTCTCCGGTTTCGCACGGTACCCGCGCGCGACGCAGAGCGCGAAGAAACGCCCCCGCGCGCCGGCCCGTGAGGACCGGCGGCGGGTTTCACAGCGTCGTCGCTAGCTCGAAAAGCGTCTCGGGGGGACCGAGAGAGCGCGCCAAGTCAAATTTAACCGGACGTCCGTCCGGCGCTCGCGCGCCGGCGGACGACAGACCGGCAACACTCTCGCCGAATCTTCTCTCCGAAGAGAGAAGACGGCGAAGTCTGGTCGCATTGTGTGCGCGACCCTCAAACAGGAGTGGTCCGTCGACAAACTAAGTCTTGCTCGGACCGCAATGTGCGTTCGAAATGTCGATGCTCATGTGTCCTGCAGTTCACACTCTGACGCGCATTTAGCTGCGTTCTTCATCGACCCACGAGCCGAGTGATCCGCCGTTCAGGGTAATAGTGTTTTATGATATATATATATATATATATTGTTTATCGGTTGCGTTTTTTTTCTTTTTTCTCTATCGGAAAAAAAATTACATTTTTCACAGAATATAGCCGGACGCGGGAATCGGGCCGACAGACCCGCCTCCCGCGACACCGGCAGTCCGCGGTTCGCGGCGGCGCCCTAGGGCGAAATTCCGCCGCAGTGTTTGCTTATTTTGCGCTCTGCGCGTGTGTATAAATATATTTATACTATATAAAAGAATGAAAATTCATTTTATATTATATTTCACAGGAAATGATCCTTCCGCAGGTTCACCTACGGAAACCTTGTTACGACTTTTACTTCCTCTAAATGATCAAATTCGGTCAAACTTTCCGACGCGTCGGATGCCCGAGACGAGCTTCCGCGCACCAGTCCGAAGACCTCACCAAATCATCCATCGGTAGTAGCGACGGGCGGTGTGTACAAAGGGCAGGGACGCAATCAACGCGAGCTGGTGACTCGCTTTTACTAGGAATTCCTCGTTCATGGGGGAGAATTGCAAACCCCAATCCCTATCACGAAGGGGTTTCATCGGGTTACCCGGGCCGTTAGGCCAAGGAGGACACGCTGATCCCTTCAGTGTAGCGCGCGTGCGGCCCAGGACATCTAAGGGCATCACAGACCTGCTATTGCTCAATCTCGTGCGGCTATATATACCGCCGGTCCCTCTAAGAAGATTTTCATTGTACGCCGGTAGTGAAGACCGCGAAACACACTTCCGCGACGCGAACGCCGCAAGATGCGCGCCCGCGGACTCCTGTGATACCGGTTGCACGTCTATTTAATAGGCTAGAGTTACGTTCGTTACCGGAATTAACCTGACAAATCGCTCCACCAACTAAGAGCGGCCATGCACCACCACCCACCGAATCGAGAAAGAGCTGTTAATCCGTCAATCCTTCCAGTGTCCGGGCCTGGTGAGTTTTCCCGTGTTGAGTCGAATTAAGCCGCAGGCTCCACTCCTGGTGGTGCCCTTCCGTCAATTCCTTTAAGTTTCAGCTTTGCAACCATACTCCCCCCGGAGCCCGAAAGCTTTGGTTTCCCGGGAGCTGCCCACCGGGTTAAAATTATGAAACTTCGGCGGATCGCTGGCTGGCATCATTTATGGTTAGAACTACAGCGGTATCTAATCGCCTTCGAACCTCTAACTTTCGTTCTTGATTAATGAAAACACCTTTGGCAAATGCTTTCGCTTTAGTCCGTCTTGCGACGATCCAAGAATTTCACCTCTAACGTCGCAATACGAATGCCCCCAGTTGTCCCTATTAATCATTACCTCTGGTATCAGAAAGCCAACAAAACAGAACCGAGGTCCTATTCTATTATTCCATGCGTACAATATTCAGGCAAGTGTTAGCCCGCTTTGAGCACTCTAATTTGTTCAAAGTAAACAGCCGCGACGGCCCGCCTCGGCGCGCGGCCGCCCGCGAGGACGACCGCAACACACTGGCGGTGGACGCACCGGCGAGAAGCCCCGCAGACGTGCCTGTCGTACCGCATTCGGTAGACCGACACCGCAGGACACAATTTCAACTACGAGCTTTTTAACCGCAACAACTTTAGTATATGCTATTGGAGCTGGAATTACCGCGGCTGCTGGCACCAGACTTGCCCTCCAATGGATCCTCGTTAAAGGATTTAAAGTGTAATCATTCCGATCACGAGGCCTCGGACGAGTCCCGTATCGTTATTTTTCGTCACTACCTCCCCGTGCCGGGAGTGGGTAATTTGCGCGCCTGCTGCCTTCCGTGGATGTGGTAGCCGTTTCTCAGGCTCCCTCTCCGGAATCGAACCCTGATTCCCCGTTACCCGTGACAACCATGGTAGTCGCATAAACTACCATCGACAGTTGATAAGGCAGACATTTGAAAGATGCGTCGCCGGTGCTAGACCGTGCGATCAGCACAAAGTTATCTAGAATCATCTCGAATGGCGACGGACGGGGCGCGAACCCCGCCGCCGATTGGTTTTTGATCTAATAAAAGCATCCCTCCCGTTGCCGGTCAGGACCTCGTTTGCATGTATTAGCTCTAGAATTGCCACAGTTATCCAAGTAACTATGTACGATCTAAGGAACCAAAACTGATATATTGAGCCATTCGCGGTTTCACCTTAATTCGGCTTTTACTGAGACTTGCATGGCTTAGTCTTTGAGACAAGCATATGATTACTGGCAGGATCAACCAGGGAGCTGTTCATTTCTATATCGCTCCAGGATACGAAGGGCGTCTGAGGCGCGACGGAGTCACCCGCCGCGACACGCTCTTTATGTTCGCACCTATATAACTCACATTCTCGCTCGCTCGAGTTTGCACTCTCGCGATTCACGAGTCTGTTCGTTTTACTTTTAAATTCACTTTTTAACAAGTGAACGCTGGACCTGACGAGACGGACCACATGGATCTTCTCTTTGGCCAAAAATTTAATTCCCTTTCGTCAAATATTAACGTACGAGAGCGCACGCCTTCGGCGCGGCAATAGTGGGGACGTGGATTAGAATCCTACGACCGTTCTCGTTTTTGTTCACGGTGTTCTCTGCTTGCGCGGAACTCCAGAGTTTGTAACACGGGCGAAGTGCAATGCTCGCTCAGCCGCACAAAGGAGCTGAACGGCCACACGACGTTGATTTTCGCAAATGTAAAGCCGGCGCGGCATATCGGCCGCCGCAATGTGCGAACGCGGTGAAAAATGTATTTTAGCTAACGCCATGAGAGACGCGCATAATATACGTACGGCGACGGGTGTCGGCGTCTCGCACGCCGGGCCGCCAGCCATGCGGGGAGCCTACGCGCGTTTCAGGCGAAACGTAAATGAGCCGATGGGTAAAACGCGCGGTACGGTCGGGACTTGGCAAATTCTGCGAGATGATTTTATTTTTTCTTTTCTTTTTTCGTTTGAGAAGACGAATATGGAAAGAGATTATGATTGAAAAATTAGACTTATAATTTGGGTAGGAAATATTTTTGTTTTTTTTTTTTATTTTTTATTTTTTATTTTTTTTTTTATTTCACATTCACATTTGGATCGGAAGGAGGGACGAAATAAAAATCGGCGGGGGTGCATTTCGGATCGTCGCTCGGTGGAAATATTCGATAAACGAAAAATTTAAGTTTCACGCGGAGCGCGCTCGCGACCGCCGCGAGACGTCTCGCCGGGAGGGGGCCTCGTTCTCGCATTAAAACTCGGCGAGAGGGTATAAAATATTTCTAAGTTTTTTTGTTTTTTTTTTTTTTTTTAATTTCACATTCACTTTTGAATCGGAAGGAGGAACGAAATAAAAATCGGCGGGGGTGCATTTCGGATCGTCGCTCGGTGGAAATATTCGATAAACGAAAAATTTAAGTTTCACGCGGAGCGCGCTCGCGACCGCCGCGAGACGTCTCGCCGGGAGGGGGCCTCGTTCTCGCATTAAAACTCGGCGAGAGGGTATAAATTATTTCTAAGTTTTTTTTTTTTTTTTTTTTTTTAATTTCACATTCACTTTCGAATCGGAAGGAGGAACGAAATAAAAATCGGCGGGGGTGCATTTCGGATCGTCGCTCGGTGGAAATATTCGATAAACGAAAAATTTAAGTTTCACGCGGAGCGCGCTCGCGACCGCCGCGAGACGTCTCGCCGGGAGGGGGCCTCGTTCTCGCATTAAAACTCGGCGAGAGGGTATAAATTATTTCTAAGTTTTTTTGTTTTTTTTTTTTTTTTAAATTTCACATTCACTTTTGAATCGGAAGGAGGAACGAAATAAAAATCGGCGGGGGTGCATTTCGGATCGTCGCTCAGTGAAGTAAACGAAAAATTTAAGTTTCACGCGGAGCGCGCTCGCGACCGCCGCGAGACGTCTCGCCGGGAGGGGGCCTCGTTCTCGCATTAAAACTCGGCGAGAGGGTATAAATTATTTCTAAGTTTTTTTTTTTTTTTTTTAATTTCACGTTCACTTTTGAATCGGAAGGAGGAACGAAATAAAAATCTGCGGGGGTGCATTTCGGATCGTCGCTAGGTGGAAATATTCGATAAACGAAAAATTTAAGTTTCACGCGGAGCGCGCTCGCGACCGCCGCGAGACGTCTCGCCGGGAGGGGGCCTCGTTCTCGCATTAAAACTCGGCGAGAGGGTATAAAATATTTCTAAGTTTTTTTGTTTTTTTTTTTTTTTTTAATTTCACATTCACTTTTGAATCGGAAGGAGGAACGAAATAAAAATCGGCGGGGGTGCATTTCGGATCGTCGCTCAGTGAAGTAAACGAAAAATTTAAGTTTCACGCGGAGCGCGCTCGCGACCGCCGCGAGACGTCTCGCCGGGAGGGGGCCTCGTTCTCGCATTAAAACTCGGCGAGAGGGTATAAAATATTTCTAAGTTTTTTTGTTTTTTTTTTTTTTTTAATTTCACATTCACTTTTGAATCGGAAGGAGGAACGAAATAAAAATCGGCGGGGGTGCATTTCGGATCGTCGCTCGGTGGAAATATTCGATAAACGAAAAATTTAAGTTTCACGCGGAGCGCGCTCGCGACCGCCGCGAGACGTCTCGCCGGGAGGGGGCCTCGTTCTCGCATTAAAACTCGGCGAGAGGGTATAAAATATTTCTAAGTTTTTTTGTTTTTTTTTTTTTTTTAATTTCACATTCACTTTTGAATCGGAAGGAGGAACGAAATAAAAATCGGCGGGGGTGCATTTCGGATCGTCGCTCAGTGAAGTAAACGAAAAATTTAAGTTTCACGCGGAGCGCGCTCGCGACCGCCGCGAGACGTCTCGCCGGGAGGGGGCCTCGTTCTCGCATTAAAACTCGGCGAGAGGGTATAAAATATTTCTAAGTTTTTTTGTTTTTTTTTTTTTTTTTAATTTCACATTCACTTTCGAATCGGAAGGAGGAACGAAATAAAAATCGGCGGGGGTGCATTTCGGATCGTCGCTCAGTGAAGTAAACGAAAAATTTAAGTTTCACGCGGAGCGCGCTCGCGACCGCCGCGAGACGTCTCGCCGGGAGGGGGCCTCGTTCTCGCATTAAAACTCGGCGAGAGGGTATAAATTATTTCTAAGTTTTTTTTTTTTTTTTTTTTTTTAATTTCACATTCACTTTCGAATCGGAAGGAGGAACGAAATAAAAATCGGCGGGGGTGCATTTCGGATCGTCGCTCGGTGGAAATATTCGATAAACGAAAAATTTAAGTTTCACGCGGAGCGCGCTCGCGACCGCCGCGAGACGTCTCGCCGGGAGGGGGCCTCGTTCTCGCATTAAAACTCGGCGAGAGGGTATAAATTATTTCTAAGTTTTTTTTTTTTTTTTTTTTTTTTAATTTCACATTCACTTTCGAATCGGAAGGAGGAACGAAATAAAAATCGGCGGGGGTGCATTTCGGATCGTCGCTCGGTGGAAATATTCGATAAACGAAAAATTTAAGTTTCACGCGGAGCGCGCTCGCGACCGCCGCGAGACGTCTCGCCGGGAGGA
>NW_028279061.1:0-40001 GCF_059751315.1 Micrasema longulum
TCAAGATATCGCGTCAGGAGGCGCGAGCCACAGAAACCATGAGAGCCACGACACGTTTCCTACCGCAAGGACAGTACGAGACAGGGCTACTGTGGAAAGACAATCGAATATGTTTACCGGATAATCGCCGTACAGCGCTGAATCGATTTTTAAGCATAGAGAAAAAGTTCAGTAAAAACAGTGAATTCGCCGCGGCTTACAAGTTAAAGATTAAAGAATATCTAGACAAGGGGTATGCCCGGGAACTGACGCTGGCTGAAAGACAAGACACTGCGAGTGGGCTTTGGTTTTTGCCGCATTTCGCAGTGACGAACGTGAATAAACCGGATAAAATACGGATAGTATTTGACGCCGCCAGCCGCTGCAACGGGAAGTCATTGAACGACATGTTGGCCAACGGCCCGGACCTTCTCTCATCGCTTATGGGAAATATAATGCGATTTCGCGAGGGAAAGATCGCGCTGGCAGCAGATATAAGGGAGATGTTTCTCCAAATTAAAATAAGAAAAGAAGACCAGAGGGCGCAGCTGTTCCTCTGGCGCGATAGTCCCGAAGAAGAAATTCGGGAAATGATTATGACGTCGATGACGTTCGGCGCGGCGTGTTCACCGAGCAGCGCACAGTACGTGAGAAATCAAGTCGCAGAAGATCACGGGCAAGAGATGGCCGCCGCCAGGGATGCTGTGCGAAATAAATTCTACATGGACGACTATATGGATGCCGTAGACAGTGCAACAGAGGCGATACAACTGCGCCACGATGTCAGCGAACTACTACGGCGGGGCGGATTCATCCTCGCGAATTGGGCGAGTAATGATCCCTCCGTAATGGAAGCGATTCCTTCAAGTCTGAGAGGGAAAAGCGCACGCGAAATAATTAGCGGAACCTCCGTGACAGAGAGGGTCCTCGGCATCAAATGGGACCCGGTGACAGACGAGTTTCAATTTAAATTTAAAGTGTCACGGGAGGTTCCAACAGAGAGGCCTACAAAACGGCAGATGCTAAGTGAAGTTATGAGCATTTTCGATCCACTCGGTTTCGTAGGGTGTTTGACAATACGCCCGCGAATACTGCTACAAGATGTGTGGCGCTCCCACATAGAGTGGGACGAACAAGTGAATGAAGAACACGCAGAGAAATGGCGCACTTGGGTGGACATATTACGCAATACCGAGTGCGCTATACCGCGGCGCGTATCGAGCGCCAATGGCCAGCCAGTAGAGCTGCACGTATTTTCCGATGCCTCGGAGCAAGCGAGCTGCGCCGTAGCCTACATCGTGGAGGAGAACGCCGCCGGAAGGAATGCGACGTTCATGGCTAGCAAGTGCCGAGTTAGCCCGCTACGAGCGCTATCAATTCCACGCCTGGAATTACAAGCCGCGCTCATGGCCGCACGACTGGCGGCCACAATCAAGAAAGAATGCGGAAGTAATATACGCGATACCTACTACTGGACAGATTCTACTACGGTGCTGTGCTGGGTCCAGAGTGATTCGCGCATCTTCACGCCATTTGTAGCCCACCGCCTAGGGGAAATAGATGAGCTAACGAACGCTCAAGAGTGGCGGTGGGTACCAGGAAAGAAGAACCCCGCTGATCTCGGGACGCGGGACGGCGAGATACCAGACATCTCCCCGGCCGGCATGTGGTTCAGTGGGCCGAGTTTCATAAAGAAAAATAAAAGTCAATGGCCGCCGCTCAAGGTAATAACGGCGACCCCGGATACAAGCAGTGAAATAAAGTGTGCGAACAGTGCCATCGTGATGACAGCCCTCCCGGACGAAAGAAGATTTTCCTCCTGGCGGAGACTGATCAGGACTACAGCGTGGGTGTTGCGCTTCATAAACCGCTGCAGGAAAAAGAATACAGGAAGCGCGACACTCATCGCCCCGGAACTCAAGGCATCAGAGAGGGCGTGGATACTCATAAGCCAGACAGACAGTTACCACGCCGAGATAGCCGCAATTAGACGGGGGGAGTGCCTCCCGCGGAACAGCCGCCTGCTGGGCCTCACTCCCTACCTCGATAAAGATAGCGTCCTCAGAATGGGGACGCGAATTATGGAAGCCCCCGCGGTGAGCGAGCAACTAAAGGCGCCCGTCATACTGGACGGAGCGCACGCCTATACGCGTCTATTGATAAGGCATTATCACGAGTCGCGGCAACACGCAAGTACAGAGCGGACACTCAGCGAACTCAGACAACAGTTCTTTATAACACGATTACGGACAAATATAAGGAAAATTATATACGAGTGCCGCTACTGTCGAATACAGAAGGCCCGCCCGCAGCCTCCGCTCATGGGACAGCTGCCTGCCGGCCGACTCGATCATCACGTAAGGCCTTTTACCCACTGTGGGGTGGACATGTTCGGGCCCGTATACGTAACTATCGGAAGACGCCGGGAGAAACGATACGGGGCCCTGTTTACGTGCATGGTTACGAGGGCCGTGCATATTGAAATTACACCGTCGTTGAGTACTGACTCGACGGTGCAGGCCCTCAGAAGGATGGCGGCCCGCAGAGGACATCCGACAACGCTCTACTCGGACAACGGGACGAACTTCAGAGGCGCAGACAAAGAGATGGCGGCCGCCATGAAGGAACTAGCCCACGATCCCGAACTACAGAACGAGGCGACAAGGAGAGGGATCAAATGGGTGTTCAACCCGCCATCGGCGCCACACATGGGGGGAGCCTGGGAACGGCTCGTCCGGTCGATAAAGGGGGCGCTTATGGTGATTCTAAAGGAACAAGCCCCCCGAGAGGAAACGCTAATGACAGCGATAGCGGAGGCCGAGTACACAGTAAACACTCGGCCCCTAACCCACGTCTCGCTTGATAGCCGAGACGACGCTCCGCTGACTCCGATGCACTTTCTCATCGGGTCGAGCGGGGCCCAGCCGCATCTGGCCGATTACAGAGACGCGCCGCCCGAACTGTGCCTCAGAAAACAATGGCGGGTGGCGCAGAAACTAGCCGACGCATTTTGGAAAAGATGGATGAGGGAATATCTCCCGACGTTGGCACAGCGACGGAAGTGGCAACAGGCCGCCACACCGATCATGGTCGATGACCTGGTCATAATAACGGACGCCGCCCTCCCGCGGAATGAATGGCCGCGGGGACGCGTCATAGCAGTCACACCAGGGAAGGATGGACAAGTCAGGAGCGCCCGGGTCCAGACAGCCACCGGAACCTACACACGACCCGCCGTCAAGCTCGCCGTGTTGCAAATCAAGGACGACGTCGGCGCAGAGATGCCTCCTCGGCAGGGGGGAGTGTTGCCGACGTAAAAGTACATGCACCAACTTGGCGGCCCTTCCTGGGGTTTTAATGTAGCATAGGAGGCTTCAGTATGTGTAAGCGATCTACCACCTCCTCAATAAAGACTAGTATTTGTCACTTTCGGGGGTGGTGATCGCCATACTGAAGCCCACATATAGATTAGAATTCATGAAAATATTTGTATGCCCATAATGTGTTTTTATGTTGTTCTGTATGAGTGTTGATCGCCGCGCGGTCGGCGGGGAACTGCGGCCGGTAGCGGGAGGGTGGGGACCTTATACGTGGCGCGAGAGAGACCGATAGAGCCGGCAAATGTGCTCGCTATCTCTCTCGCCGCGTGATTGGTCAACCTAGCACCGCCCGCTATTGGCCTAGCCCACCGCCGCACGGCAAAATGTTGTATATATAGCCCCGCCGGGGAAAAATAAAGTCAGTCATCTCACCACACTACTAAGGCTTTCTACTCTCCACTTCACCTCCCTACCTCGCTTCAAACCGGACCTCATCGCCACCTGGATTCGAACACCGCTACCCCCCTGGACTTGGAACTCGGATACTCTTTGGATTGGATTTTGGACCCCGGATAATTTGGACCCTTGGATACTTCCCCGGAACACACCCCGCCGTTCCCACCGACGGAGAGATACCGGCCTTACAACCCGGTTGCCTGACTCAGGATTGCGGCCGCCAGCGCTACTCGCTAGCGACCCCGCAAGGGATCTCTAGGCGACGATACCTCCCCCGGAGCTTATCGTTCGTCGGCCGAGGCCCGCCTACGCCCGGCCACTCTGCGTTTGACACCAGCACCTATAGAAATACAGTTCTTGTGACGGGCGCGATTGCTACGGACGAAGCAGTGATCCGCCGCGTCTGTTACAGGGGGTCTTGATATTGAATGCATACTTTAAGTTGTTAAAAAAAACATTATTTTGTGAACTGTAAATAAAATTATAGAATTGTTTAAAAAATACCGTAATCTTCAATATTGTATAATCAGCCCCCCTAGCCATTTCCAACATCCCCTAACGGCTTATGCCAACCCTCATTGTCAAGGGAAACCCCTTTTGTGAGTAGTTTACCCTTAGAGTATAATATATACATTTTACCACTGTAACATCACTTGAATGTCGTCCTATAGACTTTCGAACAACCTGCCATAACTGACAACAATGTTAAATCTCGACGAAACACGGCAAAGAGTTATGGTTCGTAAACACATATCTCACAGATGTCACAATTCCCTGGCACGCCGTGTCCAGATATGAAATTGTTGCGGTGTAGTGCCCCGATGTGTGTTTCTCCGTACATATCACAGCGGACGTGTGTTGGTGAGGAATTATCGCCTACCAGGAGTCGAGAACATAACAGGAGATTTATGTTTGTTGTTTTACATGCGTACACTACAGCAGATACATAACATTGTTACTTTATTATTACTTTCTTGTAAACTGTAAACGGCATGATTAATACTTCTTGTTTAATTTTATGCTCCTGGGAACACCGCGCACCGTACAGCTATTTCTTCCATCGCAAACAAAGGTATTCAAATAATTAGATAATAAATAACTTATATTTTAATGTTAGTTTTAAATTAAAATTACTTCCACTTGTTTATTTTTCAACCTATCGGGACTTTCACCCTGTAACAGCGGGCGGGTCATTTCTTGATTGCGGTAGTGAAATCTTCCCCTAGGTTAGTTATAAAGTGTCAGTTAAAATAAATTATATTATTACGGATGACAAACGTCGCATTTTCTTCATTCATTGAATTTCGCTAAGGCTCGAGATGAAGTAGGTGTGCTTTCACATTATTTTATTCTTCCTGATGAAGAAGTAACAAATCATGCGCAAGTACTTCCGCTTTGACACAATATAAGTGTATATTCTTAAATCGTTAAATTGTAATGTAAAAAAAGCATGCAGAGAATGATAAATGAGTTTAATTTTTTTCTCCAATATCTTCCTTGTTTCTAGTTGTAAATGTTAAAAACTCTACGAAAGTCTAAACATAAGTATATATTGGATTTTAACATAAGTTGTCTCCGCTTTTCCAAATTTAAAAATGAGAACAAAATGTTTAAAAAAAAGGTCACGGTAATACGTCATTCGAAAGACAATTTTCTGCCATACATGATATGGTGTTTGCTTTTACATATTAGTAATTTTTTTTTATTTAATGATAAGTCTTTAAATGGAATGTAAATGGAAAGAAAGTGAACATTTTCGAAAGCTCTTTCTGTTCGCACTCAATCGAGGGAATTAAGCTGCCAAAGCTGCAGCAAACAAACAAAGCAAAGGTATTGCGACATTGCACACCACCCGCCAAACCGAGCCGGAATAAATCTATAATATTATTTCTCCAAAAGTAAAAATCCCACGGGCGTTAATGAAAAATAAATCAATACAATAAAAGTGTTATGTGTTCGGTTGATAAGACTCTCGTGTCTGTAGTCTGTACCAAATGCTATTTGAACTTTATTGACGGATTATGCACTGTATATGTATTGGTTTCTCTTCGAGTCGATTTGACGAACGGGAAGTAACGAGACCTGTTTTGCCATAAAAAATGTTTTTATTTTAAAAAGATGTAAAAGTATATAGAAAATAAATTTTTTATATATCGAAACACGACTTTTAATACGGGGGAGGGGCATCAAACGTTTTAACGCAGAGTTTTCAAATCAAAATGGGTGTTTAAAGACAGATAAAACTGTGAATGTTACAGTACGTAAATGCCTAATATTTTTTATTTTCTACTCTGAGATGTAATTTTCTTTCTGTCGAATGCATTTTTCCGGTTTCCCGCGGTTGAGCTCCCCTGGCAAGCCCCGTTGGGCGATAGTGACCGGGCGAGTGGGGCCGTTCAACCGGCCCGTCGTGGAATTCCATTGATAAATTTACTTTATACACACAAAAACTGGGACGGCTCCCCTCCCCGCGCCCCCGAGGGCCCGCAGTGCGGCGGACGAACCTCCGTGTCCGATTACACGAGCGAACTGTTCTAATATGACGACACTGGCGTGAAAGGGTTCAGAAATATTTGTTTCTAATAATTCCGCCTCGATGGGGTACGGAAAACCAATAAATATAGCATGTCTTAAAACAGTCTTCAACGTCAGTAAAGAAATAACATCTATCCCAGCCAGCACGCTTACCTCCTCCCACGTAAATTCTTCGTCCCTTAGTTTCGTCGTACGAAGATTGTCATCGATGGCTTTCCAGGACGGCGCGGTGGGAGCCCGAAGTGTGGAGGACTCGGGTCAACAGAATGTGCGATGCCCGACATTTTTTTATGAATAGGTATTTAACATTGTTCTTCTGTTACTCTCTCGCAAATGCCTCTCTGGCACTAATTTTGTCTGACTAAGATCGAAAACTGAACCGGGTTGTTTATTTTTCTAAAGAAAGAGTATTAGAGTTGAATTTTCTGTGTCAGTGCCTTTTCCGTTTTTCTAAATTATTTATCATATTGGTAAACCGTACGTCCGAAGACGGCAGATGAAACTGGCAGCTTTTTTGCATTTTTGGATGGCCCTAGCTCCCATAAGAAAC
Organism: Micrasema longulum; assembly: GCF_059751315.1. Taxonomy (NCBI): domain Eukaryota; kingdom Metazoa; phylum Arthropoda; class Insecta; order Trichoptera; family Brachycentridae; genus Micrasema; species Micrasema longulum. The sequence goes on from NW_028279061.1 coordinate 6,841, forward strand.
AATTTATCAAAAAAGAAAAACGATAGAGACACGCTAGTAGTAAACATATAAAGTGTTGCTCTAAAGCAATAATAATTATTTGCACTAATGCAATAATCCAGGGAGAAAATTCGAGAACACGTTTGTATGAAGAAAAGTGAGACCGCGTTTTCTTTTAAGGATCTCCTGAGGCATCCGCAGCACGTGAGTGATAAGAGTACTGTCTGACATTTTAACGGCGGTAGACTCTGGTCGTCTGGTGTTTGTGGCTTTTTTGGACACGAGTGCTGCAGTTGATACTGTAGACCATAATATTTTGCTTGAACGTCTGGAAAAAACTTAGGGTATCCGTGATCTGGCACATAATATGTGATTCAGTTAATATCTTAATGAAAGAGAATATGCAGTTGTGTTCCAGGTTAAAAGCTCACCCAACTTTCAGGTGTCTACTGGAGTACCTCAAGGGTCAGTACTCGGACCACTCCTCTATCTCCTATACACTAAATATATAGAAAACATTATCAAAGAATGTGGATTGTGGTCTCACTGCTATGCAGATGATACACAGATTTATTTTTATTTCAAACCAGGCGAGGCGTGAGAAGTGTGCTTGTTAATTTAATTGATCGATGCATTGAGAAAACAGGAAATTGGATGGCTGAAAATAGACTAACATTAAACCCTTCTAAAACGGAAAAATTATGGAAGGCTTTAGGCAGTCGACAGAATTTGATTCAGGATACGGCACTACCCGATGTAAGGAGTACCGCTTTACCCACCGTTAAACTACTGGAAGTCTTCATTAATTCTGACCTTTCTCTTGACGCTCAAATTAGTAGAACGATAAGTTCATGCTTCTATTGCGGCTAAGACAAATTAAATGCTTATGGAAAAATTTGCCGGATGATATCGCCCGTCAATTAATAAATGCGTTTGTAGTGTCTAGAGTTCTTGTAATAGTATCTACCAATGAACAAAATGACTCGCCTATAGTCTGTATGAAATGCCTCAACGAGACTTATTTTCGGAATCTCTAAGTTCAGTCATATCACTCCACTACTTCGGGAATTACACTGGCTACGTATTCCACAGAGGGTGGAATACAAACTCTGTTGGCTTATATAGTCACTCCACAACTCTGCTCCGGAGTATCTAAGGGAACTATGCATTCCAGATAAACTAGCTGACAGGCGTCTTACGCTTAGGTCAGCTATGTCTGGGGCGAAAGGAAAATTTATTATACCTCTACGCAAACAGCGCACTAAATTCGGTGAACGCGCATTTACAGTCGCAGGCCCCATGGCATGGAATGCTCTCTCAGCAAAGGTGCAAGGCTGCGAAAGTGAAGTGATGTTTCGGAAAAAAAATAAAATCCATTTTCTAAATCATTTGAATAAACCCGTAGCACGTGATAACGAATAAATTGTATCGTACTTGTATTTACTAACACTAGTTAAATAAAATACTATCGAAAAAATAATATTAATATATGTAATTTATTTATTGTTATATTTTTTTATCATCGTTTTAGCATTTCTGAAAACCGTTAAATTCCATTTAAATTCAGATTGATTTTATGGATTTCAAATCAAAATGTTCCTGAAAATAGTTAACGAAATTACAAAAAATATAATGAAATGGTGAGTATTGTCTGCTCGATGAATATCCCCACATAAGTAACCCAATTATCGTCATTTATGGACTTCCATTAAATACTTAGCGGATGCATTTCACCGGAAACGCGTAAACTCATCTCAACGGAACCGGAAACAATTCGACCTTATTTGTGAACCATTGTTTGTACTTTCGAAACAGTTAAATTGTAGGTACTATTTTTAAATGAGAGTTGACTTAAATATTTTATATGTGCAATACACGAATACATATAATATGTATTTGAACATATTTTTGTTTATTATTTTATGCATTGAATCTTTTATCATTAGAAAATTTACAAAGTTTGAAAGTAGTAACTTGTAGCGAAATCGAATGGCGAAAAGTCCGTCTCTCAGTGTGATGGATGGCGTGTGCGACATGAAATATTTGTTTACAAGTTTTATTTTTCAATATTTCACTGTCCTTAGATTTTGGACCTGAAGCATAAGACTGATCACCTATATGTAACATATCGAGTTAGAGATACGCTGCGTTTGGTTCAAATCGTTAGGTCGTAGAACAACGACGCGTGTGCTTTTCTTCAATTTTACACGAGGGCGGTTTTTTTGTCACTTTATGTCACAAAAGTATATAATTGGAAACTTGGGTGAGGTATGTATATATGGTTTATTTCAAACCTGGAATACGAAGCCTTTATATTATAGCCTTTTCAAGATCAAATACAAATGAAAGTCAATGTCGCACTTTTCGCACGTCCGTCGTTGTTTTACGATCACGACGAAATGAAATCGGGTTGTGGTCCCGTGTCTAGTGCAACGGCCTCACGGATCGCAGGTCCGACGTCCCAAGCCCACTCTACCACAACTTGATTCGCATTTACTAATTTATTTACAACTTGTTAAAAATCACCTCCAAAATTGACCTCGACATAAACAATAAACGCTTTTTTTAAATATTATTTTAAGAAGTTGTTATTAATCACTATTGTAAATTTTTCGAATTTGGCTTGGATGCAGAAAACGGAGAAGACCAAAAATTACTTGACATGACCAAATTGAACATTTACCTACGTATTTACTTAAAGATAGACATGTCAAAAGTAGGATTTATCGGCGTGCGTGCATGGGAAGATGTATCAATGTAAAAAGCGAGGTCTGTAAAGATAGAGTAAAGTGGCGTATCTGACTACTTTGCTTGTCCCTACGGGGAAACGGCGTGATGGAGTTTGTCATAAAAATGGAAATACAACCTTTTAAAATATTACCCTATATTGGTAAGTGTGTAAACATCTCCCTTTTCTTCTTCTCTTTTCGTTCCCTTTTTCCTTCGAAGGCTTTATTAATGAATTTATATTCACATATTGCTAGTTTTATTTTTGTGTATCTTCGTTGCGCCTGCAAAATCCGTTAAGTGATTATTATTTTTTAATAGTATTTGTAATTTCTCATTATGATTACACAACTTTGTTTTGACAAAACAAACTTAAATATTTGTAATAATAAAATGACGTATTTTTAATTTTTTTGTCAATAAAAAAATGACCTTAAAAAATCCATCATCCAAAGGTACATTGTTTAAATTGTCTCCTTATTTATTTTATATTGCAGGCGCGACGACAGTATATTTTATTTTTTATTATAAAAATAACACCCGTTATTTTATTGGTTGTTTGGAAGAAATTTAATTTCGAAATAAACCCTCCAATGTACAAGAAGATAAATAAATAAAACATACAATAAAATAAATTTGTCTTAATTGTTTTTAAGAAGCTTTATCCCGTAATATTAAGAGATTAATAATTGTATAGTTCTCTGGACACGTTGTCAGAAGACATTTTAATTTTAAACATTATTTTCGGGATGTGTCGAAAGAACGAGGTCGAGTGGACGTCAACCGACAAAATGAAATATATTGGACAGCCCTTTCGGTGCTAAATAATGCCTGCAGAGCAGCGTACGACTATTCCAAATGGAGCCTTCATGGGCGAATAGTGCCTGTGCCGCGATTATGAACGGCTATCTTCATCGGTATATACTGAGACGGTATTATCGATATTTATGAACGAAAGTGTGTATATTCGTATGAAAATGTAATGTATCTTTGTCGGTAACCGGTAATTGAACATGTTTATGAAAAAAAATGGAAAATATATTGTATTTTTAATAATAAATAATATTAAACAATCAAGCAAAACGTTAAATAAATCAGAAATGTTTAGAATGAAACTGAAAATCAAATAAAATCAGAAGGCAGGCACCCGTAAGATTTCATATTTTGGCCATGTGTTAAAAGCTAATAAATATATCACACTTCAGCTTGTCACGAAGGGGAAGATCGAGGGCCGTAGGGATTTCGGATGAAAACAGCTTTCCAGGATTCAAAACATCCGTGCATGGACCAGGATTAGATCTGTGGAGGAGTTGTTTCGCACTGCGCAGGATAGGGAAGCTTTCTCTCAAAAGCTCATCTGTGTTGAGGGAATCTGACGTGATACGTGAAAAAAAAAAGCAGGAACAAACGATGATCTGTTCGACCGATAGTCTTCGAAGATATTTATGTTTCTCGCAGTATTTTTGCAAGAACTGTCCACGCGTGTGACCTTCATTAGGATTTATATAATAGAGAGAAAGAGGAATATATTATAAAATTTATCAGCTAAAAATTCAAAGGAAGTCAATAAAATTGTCCACGTTGGCGTTGCAGTACTTGTCCTCGAGTGAGTACCGATGTGTCGGTAACAGGCCGGCCGATTCTTGATTTCTCCCCGTTACGACGTCAAAATGGCTGTCGTCTCTGCGGGTGGCCATTTACGTGCCCTCTCACTCCCTCCCCCGGCCTTGCCACCCTCGCCTTCCCACTCTCCCCGCCACCGACTTTCTCCCCCGCCCCCGCCACCCCCTCCACGGCCGTGGTAGCCCTAGCTAGCCAGTCTCACTCTGCGCCGGCGCATACTTTCCAGTCTGCATATTTCAGTCTTGGCCAACAATTTTCACGTACGAAGAAAATTATCATAAAAAATGTTTTCGTTTGAAATGTATTTATTTATTTGACGGATTTATGCAGCCCGTTTTATCGCTGGTAAATACAATTTCTTATATTAAATACAGGCACTTATAAAATAAAATACAACTAAATAAAATTAAAGCCAGGAAAAAAAATACTACCTCAAGACAAGATCTTAGTGATTTTTTTTAATCTATAGATTTACACCAAAAAAGTATTGTGTTGCTATTTTGATTTTTTGTAATAAAAAATAAGTTTTATCGCCCTTGTGTAATAAAATCGCACATTTTTAATAGTACTAATTTATTCGTTTACAAAAATGTGATGTATTCTAGCATCGTTTTATTTAAACAATTTTTCAAACTAAATGTTTAAAGGTCAGTTCTGAAGGGAAAAATCCAATATCCCCGTTATTTCTAATTTAGTCTTACATTTTCACGCTGTTTGACTGTTGCAATTTAAAAAATATATATATTGAGTTATTGTTTATTTTGTAAAACTCCGTGCTATAATTTTAATATTAAAATCACATTGACTTGAGTTTACTAATTCCGTAAAGTTATTTTAATAAATCAAAAATCGGACAGTTAGATCAGTTGATTAAGTGATTAGAGAAGTATTTTGTATATTTCAGTAGATTCATGTTCAAGATGCACATGGAAAGAACCTAAAAGTTCCGGGGGACTAGAGGAAAGTTAACTAAATTATTTATAAAAGATACAAACAATATACATTTTAATGAGAGGGGGTGTATAATATATGGACGACACTTTATTCCCACCCCTCGGTTCCGTTCAATGCCCCGGTACTTTTTTGTTAAAAATAAAATTCTTTAAAATTACAAATAACTGAGAAAAAAAGCAAACTTCAATTTGCGCAGCAACGAGTAAGTGTAGAAGTGTCAGCCGATGCCTAGCATGCCTAGCATCTGTATCGCGCGACGATTCCTCCCAGACACGGTGTCGTCGTGCGCGGATTGGCCAGCGCTGCCCCGTCGCGGCATTCCAGCTCGGGCCGGGGCCGGCATGCGGTCCTGCTCGTCGCCCCCGTCTGCCTATCTGAGCTGGTCCGTCTCCGTCTCCTGGCCGGCGATGAATTAATTAGCTCGTCGAATACCGTTTTGGACGAATACAGACCGCTTCGGCTCTTATTGACGGAAACACCGCGCACTTTTGATTACGCGCGAAGCCGAGAGTTCGACGGATCGGTCCTGCAGTCGTCGATATGGCTTCCGCGGTACCAATTTGAGCGGGTAAAAAGAAGAATAAACGGCAGCCCGCTCGGAACTACTACGTTACCGGTTACGGTGGGCGGCGTCGCTAGATCTGTAATGATCGAGTGTGAATCTCTCGAACGTTACCGGGGCATTAATCCGCGCCGGCGCGGCCGAATAAATCATCGGCAAATCCTTCGGAGGTAATCGAACGAGGTGAAAAACGTGCCGCGATAAAGAATAAATATAATACACACCTTCCACAGCACACAGCACACGCCGACCGTGCGAGACTGCCGCGGGCGCCGAGGGGTGGGGGCGCTAACCGCCGACCGCCGACTACTCCCAGTAAGTGGGCCCTTTGTTAGGCCGCGGCCGCCCGATTACCATACCCGGGCTCTGTGCTCTGTACACACGATCGGACCATCCTCGATATATTTATTCAAATCAGCCCGACCAGTCCTCCCTAATTCGGCGAAAAAATCGCCTTCATTTTCTTTTTTCCTCGAACAATTCTTTACCTGTTCGTCCGCAACGATTGAAACGTAGCGATGATCGCGGTTTCACGGGCCGACACGACAGTGACGTGTGCGGCAGTCTGAAGCGCTCGAGACATGTGGGTAAATTATTCACGTTGTCCCCTAAGGCGTGCTCACAAAATCGCTTTAAGATGCCAATTGACTAATTGGTGTTTTGAGGTTCCCACGCTCCTTATTCGGCGGAACCGACGTGCGGACCAAAGCGGGAACCGAACTGTTGTCCGTGTGTACAATGAAGCGTGCTTCTAAAGAGAAAACCTGGGAAAATGAAGCGAGGCGAGCAGTTGGTAGGCTCCTCGTGCCAGCCCTGTCGGGGGAGTGATGGTACTCTTCTAGCGGCTCTATACCCCCCGCCCCGGGCACGACCACCTAAGGCATATAATTTTGAAGCAACGAGATCGAATTGATGAGTTTCTTAAATGAAATTCCGCGAAATGTGGTCCGATTTCAATGTCGTACCGCACATTATGAATGCGAGATGATTATCAACAGTTTTTGCACAAAACTTTATTTTTTGTTTGCCTTCGGTACGAGAACGTATTGAGCTTTGTAATTTGCTAATAACACAACAATAAAAAAAACATCACGTCCTTTCTCCTTAAGAGTAGGCAGAGAGGATAGCACGCCATATCACGAATGCCGATTATTTCGACTTTTGACAGGTTCATCTTTAAGTATTCGTTGGATTTGGTCTGCCGTGTCTTTCATGGTCTTTCTACATCCATCAACATTCGTATCGTAAATCTTTTACGCCGGTTCTTTTGCTGTCCATGCGCTCTACATGTCCAAACTAACGCAGAACTCCTTTAATGATAATGCTCGCCTCAGCCCTCACGGAATACACGAATCTCGTCATTTGTACACCTATCATACATAGTTTTAGAGAGATCACATTTTGACAGCATTCAGTCTACCTTTTTTCTCTTGTTTTTCTATATTTATTTTTTAAAAATTGCTGCTCAATTTATTTTTAAAAAATTGTTGCTCTATTTATTTATTTAATTTTTTATTTCATTATAAGAAAAACATGCGTTTTAAAATTTCTCTTCGGTTTGGAAATTTAAAAAAAATGTTTTCCTGTTTTCGAATATTAATGATACCTTCCCACCTTTTTTCTGTCGTCTTGTCTTTCTAGTCCTATAAGGCCACTGGCCAGTGTTCTCTCACTGAAAAAGTATTTTATTGTCTTTTTTGTATTACAACGGGCAACAGGCCAAGAAGCCCAATTACAATAGCTCAGTACAGGTCCCAAAATAAATATTTATTTACGTTTGTGTTAAATGTTATTTTTAATTGTTTTTATACCCTACCCATTAAAGTGTATTTTAAGACAAGTATATTTTACTATATTTGAATGTTTTGTTTGTTGCAGGTAAATCAACCTTTTTTATAATAATAAGGAATTTCAACTTTGATGGTAAGCACTTTATTTATTTTACATTTTTTATGCTGATGGTGTGTTTGAAATGCTTTAATGTTCTTAAACGACCTTCGTTAATATGTTGAAAGCAAAGGGTGTAGCAACTCATTATTGCATCAATTTATTATGTTATTACTCGGTACTACGAGATATATATGTGTCTAAATTAAAAAAATATATATTTTTTTTCAAACTCTGACACAATTCTTGCTGATTCTTATGTAAAATGACTTCCTGAATCTGAATATAACCCCTGTTTTCCTCCATCACCCGCCGTTTTCGGAGGAGCCCCCTTCCTATTTTGATCACTTTACGATCATGATTTTGATTTCTTCTTCTTCTTCTTCTTTAGCCTTATTCTCTCTGCTGGATAAAGGTCTCTTCCAAACGTCTCCATTCTTTCCTATTACCCGCTTTCATCATCCATGTTTTTTTCAGCAATAGAGGCGATGTCGTCGACCCATATTTTCTGTGCCCTTCCAACACTTCTTTTGTTTGATTTGGAGTGGTGAAAATAATTATTTTAGCTGTAAATTAAAAATTCATGTTTCACAACTTTTCACCCATAAATCACTTAGACGAAACGAAAGGCTTAAATAATCCTTTCCGTTCCTCCAAATGATCGAAAAGTGATAAAAATAGATGGGAGAGGGGTTTCCAACGAAAACAGTGGGTGATGGGGGTAAAAGGAAAATATTCGGATTCAGGAGATCATTTTACATAAGAATCAGCAGGAATAGTGTCAGGATCGATTTTCATGCAGATCAGTGACACCGGACGACACATTGACCTATAAAAAATGATTGGAAAAAGGTTTTATAAAATATATGTAAATAGATCAATTGACTTATTTTATCCATATTTTAATTGCATTACACACACATAATATTGACTTCCTTTTTTTTTTTTCAAACTTTTTATTTTAGTATCCGATCTTCCAGTTATTCCAATACAAAATTAAAACTTGTTTCCGAATTCGTAATCTGTTTTTTTTAACGCCTCATTCAACAATTTCTCCAGCTCGGAAAACGCTGTGTACTAATTACCGTAACTGGGCAAAGCAAGGGTGTAATGTCAGTTATCAAAATTGCTCCAAAAGAGCTTTAATTTGGCCGCTTCTTACCGAGGAAGTCACTCCCCAACCAACTAGTTGATTAAGACCGTTTTGATGCTCGTGATCATTTTGTTTAACAACCCGAAATGAAAGGCGACCTCACGATCTTTTAAATCTCGAATCCGATTATTTTTTCCTCGATATATCGCCGCGATTATTCTTTTCGTTTTATACACCTCAAACAATGTTGATTATTATTACCCGCTTGGTTTATGGGCTACTACCGGTGTGTGATGATTAGGGTCACGTATCCTATATCGTACCGCATCTTAAATTGTACCGGCGTGTATGAAAAGCGCTAGAAGCGTTGGAAATAATGTTTTGAAACATTATTAAATTCGTCCAGATTCAAGTACTTTTTCAATAAAAAAATATTACCTACCCTGATAGGATGGAATCATCTCCCATCCACTGTGACTACAGTTTCTGTTTAAATCACGTCTGAAGAAAAATATTTTTTCTCTTCCTTAATCACTTCTTTCCTCTTTTTTACATTTTCCTATTATGTAATAGTATTGATTTAAGAAAATTTATATAAAAATACTATTATTTCTATTTTTGTATATCTTTAGATTTTTATTTTATTTTCTATCGAAATTGTTATGTAACTTATAATTATAATTATATAAATATAACTTTAATTTTACTGGTTGGTTCGAAGAAATTGCCATCTGGCAATAAGCCCGCCAATGTACAATTTGAATTTTTGTACAAGAAGTTTAACAAAAATATATAAAGGCAAATATGATTTTCGAAGTATCAAAATTTATCTTGCATTATTCCAAGAAACACCTTTCTGTAGATAATTTTAATATTTTCTCGTTTAGAATGTCGAAATTCAGTAATGTGTTTTATTTATTTTTGAAAGAAGTTTCGTTTATATAAACTTTGTACGTTCTAGTTTTTTTATTGAGGAATTCAAAATTATTCATTCAAAAGTGATTGTGTCATTATATTTCATAGTTTATTTATTTAAGATGTGTATAATGTAAATAGCTTTTTTTCTTCTCCACAATAGGCTAAAGGGCTCAATTACAGCGGTTAATTATAGCACAGAACACCGAGGCTTGAGTAAAATCACACATTAAAAGATATGTATTATGCAAAATGAGTTCAATTAAATGGTGTAAATTAAGAAGCGGTATGGCTTAGGCAACTTTACCCTACATCTCTCGCTACACGATTCCGTCTCTCAGGTGGTCCCGAGTTGTAATAAGTCTCAAATAGATTAAGTTCGCCTGATTAGTTCCTGCTCATTACCGCTGGCATTGGTTTCTCTACTCCTCTGTTGTACTTTGCTGACCATTGACCACATGCTACTTGTATGCCAATATAGCCAGCTCTTCGGAATTGCCGCTCGTTGCTTAGCTGCTTCCAGATCTGAGGAAAACTCGTGTAAGTGGAATTATCCTCATTTGGTTTTATTTATGTTATATTCGTATGGTAAATCCAGGTTATCAATTTTGTTGAAATTGATTTCTTCAAATTAAGTTTGAACGTGTCTAAATTGGATCTTTATTTTTTTAAATAAAATATATACATTAAAGAACCAAAGGCTTTATGAGCATGACAGGGTATTGCAGGAAAAGAATGGCACGGAAGGATCGTAAGAAAATTCCACGAAGTTTTGTATGGAACGATGATGTGACGAATCGGGCTGTGGTCCTGTGGCTGGTGTGGTGTCTCTAACTCACGGACCAAAAAAAAAAAAACTTTGAAATCATGAAAATGTCATTGCAAATTTACGTCAAATAGAACATATGTACGAGTATATGTATTTTTTAAAAATGTTTATTTGAAGCACTAACTTTGTAGTTATTCATTATAACATAACATTTTTTTTCTACGTTGACCGTTTTTAACCACTTATTTAAGGGGTGGACACAACATAATAATACTGTCATTCTCTATCAATAAGGAAGTTCAGTGCTACGGGAAATTGGATACAATTTTTTCGCATGTACCTACGCGGTAAAAATGAGATCATTTAATTGTGCTGTGAAGTTTCTCGAAAATGTATGAAAAAAGTAATACGAATGAACGGTTTGAAACGTCACAGGTCCTAGTGAACAATAATCAATCAATCATTGCGTTGTTATGTGTGCGTCCAGGGTTCTGATTCTATTTCACACACGGAACTGTATTCTTCATCCGCCTGGACACAGATACAATTTACAATCAAAGTATTGAAATATTGCATCCCACCTGTGACATAAAGAATTCAATTATTCCCTCGGATAGATTTTCGGACCGTGCCGCTTTTTTCACAGAAAGTATGTAATATTCTGAAAATGCTATATAAGTGATACCGCGTTAATAATTTGGAAAATTAAAATCTCGACAGAGGTGTTTTTATTCCCGTTAAATGTTTACAACTAACTGACTGCATTTTTATTTTTTATTTTGAAACGAAGTTCGGGTTAAGGTCAAGTTGAACGAGTGGTCACTGTAAGCCATAACAGTTGAAGATTAATACTCCCAATCGTCCCTCTTGATACAAATCATTCCCTATTCACGCCTCGCCGCCACGGGTAATTCTTTGTGAAGGGCGTGTAATAAAAAAAGAGGTAAAAATGGCGCCCAATCCTACCTGGCGTGGCGCCTCTCCCGTCGCCTCGCGCCCTCCGGACCTGGAGGCTCGAATCGACACCACCGAGACTCAAGGCCCGGGCACTGAAATGATGAAGGGCATTTTTTAAAAGTTAAAGCACCGATTTTTTTACCATTTACATTTTTTAAACTTTTTTTTTTGGCCCTACTGGTATTTTTCTTCTTCTTTACCACATTCGTTTCTACGGGAAGCACATGAACATACCTCAGTTAAGCTTAGACCATACACTATGCATAATCTATAAGTGTGAATGTTCTAAACTAACTAACTAACCATCACGCCATTTCCCCAGAGGGGTAGGCAGAGAGGATAGAACGCCACACCACTCTGTCCTGGCACACTTCCTTTGCTTCCTTCACATTCATACATCTTCTCATGCACGCACGTCGATTATTCCGACTTTTCACATGACCACTTTCAAGAATTTGTTGTACTTGATCATGCCATGTCTTTCTCGGCCTTCCTCGACTTCTACAACCAGACACATTCGCATCATAAATCTTTTTAGCCGTGCTTTCATCATTCATTCGCTCCACATGACCGAACCATCGCAAAAGACCTTTCTTAATTTTGTCGATAATGCTTAACTCAGCCTTGCATTCTGCTCTAATTTCGACATTAGGGCACCTATCATACATTGTTTTTCCGCACATTCGCCTGAGGGATCGCATTTCAACAGCATTCAGTCTACTTTCGTCCCTTTTTTTCCAACTCCATGCTTCGCTTCCATACATGTGAATGTTCTAAAATTAATAAAAAAAAATCCATGTCAATCCTGCGTTTTTACCTCGACCCTTCGTTTCGCCGAATACAGCCGGAAGATTGTTATCGAAGGCTTTTCAAAATGGTAAATTTATAAACAAGAGGCAGCTCGTATTAAGGCGTTTTGGAGCCATTCAAGGTCACTTTTTTTGATAAAATGCATGTTTGTTTAATAGAAATAAATTATTACCTGTTGAATTTATATTTTAGAAGTTTGTCAGCAGATGGGAACGAGAGGATTTGGAAATAATTTATGAAAAATACACCATAACACCCAGACCAAGTACGGAAAAAAAAATCTTGAATTTTTTTCTTGCAACTGGTGGAAATCGAACCCGCGGCGCCAGTTTTACAGTTCACCGTTCAACTAACTATGCCACGGCGCCTGTCAACTAATAAGATTATTTTAGGAGTTCGTTATACATATTTGTCACATTCCACTCATATTTGTCAATCTCGTTCCGTAATAAGGTCCCTGAAAGACCCATTATATTAGAATTTAAGTGGACATTTTTGTAGTTATATAAAAAAACGCTTAAATCCGATTTTTTGTGTATCAAACTTTAAAATTTGCAAAGGAAAAGTTATTTTTGAATACCCGCTCGTATTATTTTGATTTATGATCTAACTGATTACATATTCCAATTCGCGCGCAAAAAATCGGATCCATCTTTTTGGGCCGTGTGTGTCTGTACGGCGCCGCCGCCAGGTCCTGTGGGAGGGGGTGGGGGAGAGAAGGGAGGACCCGAGTAGCCTTCCAAGAACTGTTCCTTGATGTTCCTCCTAATGGTGCAGCTCGCCTGAATCCTCCCGCCAAAGGACCAAAACGCGAGTTGGAAAGTGCAGTAACTTAAAAAAGACAATTTATTTCATTAACTTATTTATCGACGAAATTAAGAAAACGATTTGGCGATGTTTTCGACATGTAGAGCTAATGAACAGCGTAGAGCGGCTTACAATATTATAATGCGAATGTGATGCGTTGGTGGAAGCAGAAAACCGAGAAAGACATGGCACGACCAAATTCGATTAATACTTCAAGATATAGATGTCAAATGTCAAAATAACATTAATAATAAAATTATATTATTTCAGAAAGCAATTAAGCATTGGTTTATATGTACTTATAGATATTATAATAGTGAGACGTTCCTTCTCTGTCTACCCCTATGGAAAAAGGGCACGATGGTTTGTTTTAAATTGAAATGAACGTTATATGAGTAAATTTATCTCTCATTTTTCTTCCCTTAACTGCGCCTAGTGTCTCGTAATGCCGGGAGAATGTGGAATTTATCCCGGACTATTAAGTAGTTTTGACGCAATTGTTCAGTCTCTCCACGCTTAATTATTAACTTTCTGGGATGGATACGTTGTTTTATTATTGGATTAATAATATTATCATTGTGCTTAACAAGAAAGGTGATCTATTGGTGTGCAATAATAACCGCGGAATAACTGCCAAGACGTTCCAGGAAAGATTCTTGCACCCATAATCTTTGGCAGAATAAGACCATCTGTATTGCTGATTGTTCGCCAAATTGGTTTTATCTATATTGCGAATACATCTGATATTGCGGACTATATCCATAATATCAGATGTATTCTCCAACAGAACTATGAATTTAATGAATTCAGCTCTCACGTGTATCTTCATTGTCTACGAGAAAACGTTTAATGGTCCGCATCGACCGTCCCTCTAGAAAATTCTCGATGCGTACGGAATTGTTTCCAAGATCATTTCTATTATAAAGGCACTCCGCGTCGTGTGAGCATCGGCAGCTCTTTGAATAGTTGGTTTGTGATCTTCAATGGAGTGAGACAAGGCTGCATCCTCGTACCCCTCTTATCATTATATTTGGGTTTTATCTTATTTAAATCAATACCACCTAACCGAGGTAGAGAAATGAACCCCTCGTCAAGTTTTGCGATTTGTAGTACGCAGATAATGAGTTGTTCTTAAAAAAAAAATAGTGGTTTTCATGAAATTCCACTCGTCTGGGTATTAATATTAAAACCAAAAATACCCAGATTATGTGCAATAAATGAATAGGTCCTGACCCTAATCACTCTCTACAATAATGGACAGAGGATTGACCCCACCTAGGAATTGCTGGAGTAAATTTCAACAAAATGCTCGCTAGCTAGAAATATCAGCTTTACTCTGTCAAAACAAAACGTCGATTATTCAACTCTAGTTTAATGCCAGTATTCCTATTTGGGTGCGAATGCTGGCGTCTTACCAAAACTTCTGAGTTTTGAGAGAATAGTTCTAACGAGCGTCTTGAGATTACGTCGGTGGATCTGGCTTGGACACGTGCTGCGGACGCCTCAGAAGAGCCTTAAATCAAGTTGCCTCTTCGCATCTGCGGGCTCTCGCCGTGCTGGATGGCTGTCGATGTCGATTTTTCCACTTTATTCGTCAGAACTTGAAGACGCGCGAGGAGGCGATAGTGTTGGCGATAGATTCTTCTGGAGGCGTCTGGGAATATCCGCATGCTTCACTTATGAGTGGATGTGAAAAAGAAGAAGAATATCTTAAATATTAACATTATTTTTGTTTCATATCATGTAGTGTGTAAAGTGATCATTTAAACTAGCCAACGAAGGGTTATAAATGACTAGACTTCAATAATACCTTCTTAAATAATTTATCGGTATTTGTTAAAACCAATTTTATCTCTAATTTTTTTATTAAATATTTTTTTGGAGTTACTATATTTTACATGTTGTACACAGCTACGGACGTTCACACGAACTTCTGTAGTGGGGTAACTGCCACCCGAATCGATACTCAAAGGTTAAAAAGCTTATTAACCCTTTCGTTCACGAATCATGAAATGTTATGAATACAATATACCATGTAACAATTTTAATCTTTTTTATATAGCGCCATGTTAAGTGGGTTCTCTGGAACGGGTATTCGTGGTGCATATATTTTGGGAATTCGCTACACCAGTATGTCATTTAATATTATTCCCTTTGGATCGGTTCACAGACCGCAGCTTGATATTTTTTTGATACTTAAAGGATGACCAGTCTTACGCTTCAGATGATAATTTTTTATGTTAAAACACATTTCCAAATAAATAATTCATGTCGATTATATCGGGAAACGAATCCGAGACCTCTTCAACGGTAAGCAAACATTTGACTACGAGGACAAACCTGCGGACACCCGTGTATGTGGGGGAGTGGGGAGTAATGGCGAATACCTAAGGGAAAAACGAATTACATTGAAGATTAAAACGTATAAATCAAAATTAATTTATTTTAATTGAAACGTTTGGTATTTTCTTTATAAGATAAAAAAAAAAATATTTTAAAAAAGGAATAAAAAACACACGAAATTGAACTAAAAACAAAAGCTTGCCGTTCGGAATTACCCGTAGCACACGGGGTAATGGCGAATATTAACGTATTCGGCGAAAATCACATACAAACCCTTCTGAGCAGGTTTCTTTACTTGTGATTGGCATATCAAGCTCATTATCCAATCTTCAGTGAGCGGTTTTCATATTTTTCAGAACAGAACAAACAGAAAAACTCTTTATTTTCTTAAACATATTTTCGTCCAAACAACTTACTGTTTTTGAGGGCATTCTAATTTTTACTTTTTTAAAAGCCACTAGTTCCTATTTTATTGTATGGCGCTTGACTCGCATTTTTTCTTCGAGTTTGATTTTTATTGGTGAGCTTATAAAAATTTCTGATTTTTTTTCTGTTGCCCTCGTTTTTGTTGGTTATCCTTGATAACTGGGGTATTTGTTATTTCCATCAAAGAAATATAAATATTTTGATTATGCAAATCATTTTTTGAATCCGGTTTTTTTAATGCGGTATTTCAATAACGCTTTTCCAATCGTCAATTTTGTACATAATACTTGTTCTAAAACAGTTTTGAGTTTCTTCAGAGAATATATTATTTCAGTCTTCCTAATGGATATACATGGCAATTGAAAAAATATTTATTTTTCAGTTACTTATTTCTTTTTTTGAAAATCTGCATTACCCCCCGACCATCGAATATTCCAGAAAAAATATTTCTCTGCTCAACACTGTAAACTTTGATTTCGTTTAAAACTATTTGAATATGTAGGTACTATAAAATTTAAGAACACTGTACTACATTAGTAACAGAAATATAATAATAAATAACAAAAATAAATATAATATAAATATGTATATATTTGTGTACTTAAATATTTAATTAGGGGTTGAGAGCCTTTTTAGTTTAAGCATTTACTAGGCTTATGGCCTATCAAAAACTAGTTTATGTGATCGCTTTACACACTGTGTGATAATTAAAAAATGTTGAACCTACCTGTTCTCTAAATCATTTAAATAAATAAGCTTGGAATCCCAGCTTGAATCGAGGTTTGTACCCTTGTTAGATGGGCAAAGTTTTTAGCAAATAAATGTGTTAAAATGTATGAGTAAATCAAATGAAAATTCTCAGCATATAAATTGCTAAACGATTTATTAAATTGAATTTCATTCAATATACCTAGTTAGTTTCAGCTAATTGGTAATTAAATTCGATATATCATGATATCAGTTTTGTAAAGCTCTCTTAAAGTATGTATTACAAGTATGTATTAAATAAAAATATTTTATAGCATTCACCGCTCCGACTATATTTAAAGATTCACATTTTTACATATTTTCTTTAATTCCCCTTTTTTGGGAATTGCAAGAGAGATTTTGTGAATTATTAAAATCAACGGATAGAAAAATTGAGGAAATGTGTGTATTTAAACACAGACAGAATGGTGCATATTACAGTGTGTAAAGTGAAAACATAAATCTACCAATGACAGGTCTTAAGCCCAGTATTAAAAAAATAATTCCACTAAGACTCTATATAAGAGGCTTTTAAATGGAAAACAGGAGATATGGAAGGAAGTTATAAAAATTACACCACAATACCCCGACCAATTGACAAAACATCTTTTTTAGATTTTTTCCAACTGACGGGAATCGAACATGCAACGCCAGTTTCACCGTTGGCCGTCTAATCAACTGGGCCATGCTTTGATCAATGTCAATTGTAATTTCCAATCAAAGGGAACTAGTGTTGCTAACCCTTGGTGTTGAAATTGTCAAACGTTGTACCTACCTACTAACAATACTTTCACTGTGACTTGATTAAATAGGTGTAGTTAATAACCTTTAAATAGTCGGTGCTACGTACATGATTTTGGGGTTTATGTTTTGTGTCTTATATGAAGGGCGTCGGAGTTAAGAAATTAGTTTTTTTAAATTATAATAATGATTTAATCTGATGTTATAAAATTACCAAAATCGGAATCGGGCTGTGGTCTCGGACACACGGCTCAAAGGTCAGTGGTTCCAATTCCACTCTACCCCACCTTGATTCCCATTTTCTAATAGTGAGTTATTTACAACTCGTTGAAATGCAAATATTTATTTTTCACAAAAAAAAACACGTTTATCGGTCCCTCCGTTGCCACGTAAAAGATTAATTTTTTTCCACTAGTAATTGTGCCACAAAGAATGTCTCCTGACTCAACACGGATTTTCTAGCGAGTCGGGGCAAGTTCACAGGCATGGTTCGTTGAAATTGGCCCTCAAAATTGTTTTTTTAGGTATATCATAAGAACGTAAATATTTCTTTAAAAAAGAAATGGACACAGGCTTTGGTGGTACAAGTAAATACAGTTTTTGCAGCCATTCGTGTTGGCAATATGATCATGAGAATGAATGACAATATCCGACAAAGGCCCTCCATATAATTTGCAAACCCACAGAAAGTAGTTGAGTTAAATTCAATGAAAATTGCGGTACATGGAATCGAAAAGTTTAAAGAGTAACTCGTTTATTGACAGAAAACGTACCTTTTTTTATATAAAGTGAAACCGATAGGAAGACCAACGTCTGTAAAACGGTTTCGGGTATGTGGAGGAAGTAGTTTCACTATCAGTTGTAATATTATGATATACAAATATACACCTTAAACTTATAATAAATCTATTCACCATCCTTGATTTGTGTTTGATCTCTCTTCTACTAAAGAAATTACCGTGCATGCGCCTAATTTCACGCAACATTCGTAGATGCATGAAAGTATCAAATAATTTATAAACACCTTTAATTAATAACATTTTGATACGAATCTCGCGTCATCACCATACCGTGTACGTTATGAAGAACTCAATATTATTACCGCAGCGGCGTTTTCTGAACTCTTTATCCTCTTCGGACAATCTTGGCGTTATTGATCGCCCAAAGCTCATTCGCCATTGGTACAGTCGGCTGTGGACAAAGCGTCCGCGACCCGTCCATTGGGAGGCTGTGATCTCACGAGGAATGTGGTCGGGACCGTTACGCAGGCTGTACGAGAGCCAGGGGAGAACAACCTTGGCCTAACGGCTCCTAGTTTCATAAGAAGGTGTTTAGCGATCCGTGCATTACTCGTGCTTGGTTGTATCTAACGAAACCATTTACCCTTTAAGATTTTGACATAATTTAAATATCCAATATTCATCACGTTTATTGAAAATCTTGAATAAGTAAGCTGATGTAGTCATGCATAGTAGTCAGTTGTGTATTATTACGCCTAATATACGCTAAAATTATTCTGCTAGACATATTTGCAGATGGACATCGTCATCGCTCAGAGACATGGATATATTGGTATTACAAGGGCAAGAAATAATATTTTTGACAATATTTCTTCCCGTAACACATTTGGTTAAATGGGCGACGATTATTTCTCTGCCAAATTGTTCAATATGCTTTCCCATAAAATTCAGTGAACAGATAACAAAAAAATATTTTTATATAAATCATAATCAAAGCAAATTAGAATCGAATAAATAAAAAAAATATTTGGGTAAAAAGTGAACAATGTAAATTAAATTTAGAACACAGAACAGTCCTTCTTAGAACAGTTTACTACTAGTTAGAAGGACACTTAAATAATATAAGTATTTTTTTCATACTACAATAATTGTGATGTTGTAAGATCAGAGGTTCGATTCCAATTTCTGCAAGTTTGTCTCCTTTGTGGACTAACTAATGGTCAGCGCGTTTCCCTACCATGAAAGACGTCTCGAGTTCGATTCCTAATATGGTTGACATGAACTATTTATTTAAAAGAGTGTTTATATAATGTAGTATTTCATAGACACCTATATGATTTTGATTAACATTGAACTCACCATTATTCCCTTATTCCACATGAAAACAATATGAGTCTTACGCTAATCCAAGGACTACAAAATGATTGCACTTAAGAACCACGTATTAAATAACCACCTCATAAATAACATAGTTTAAATCAAGCTCTACCGGAACTTATTTACGACTTTTGGAAAATGGCCTCAAAATTTAAACTTTTGGATTTTTTGAAATAACATTTTTTATTTATTTATATGTTTCTCCTTATTGTATTTTATAAGATAGGCGGTGGCTGGGAATTTTGATGAATAGGTATTTGAACATTCTTTTTATGTCACTCTCGCAAATGCTTCCCCGATACTGTGCGAAAAAGACAACAACACGTCGAACTAATTATTTATTTATTTATTTAAATCTTAAAGTAGGGCACACATATCATACATATTGTTATGTGTGTTCTAATAATAACATTACAAATATATTTAATTTATAAATTGTTTATCACATATGCCTAACTAAAATGGACGTTTCGTTATTGTTTATTCGTTTTCGCCCCCCAAAACTGAAATGATTTAATTGTTTTTTTTTTAAAGAGTATCATAATGAATTTTCTGTGTCGTTACCTTTTGCGTTTTTCAAAATTACTTATATATTTGTATGCCGTACGTCCGAACACAGCAAATTCAACTGAGCGCTTTTAGGAATAAAAATTTAATATCTGCATGTTGGTGTAGTGAGTGTCCCGACGACTTAAACATTGTTAAATAATACTGAGGTCTAAATTTTTTTACAGAAGCAAGGGTAACACTGTCGAGTGAATAAAGGAAAGTGCGAGTTTTTTTTTTTGACGATTTGACACTTACTAACATTTAAGAAAAGGTTGTAGGTTAATTTATAGACAAAAGACTCGATATCACCCCCTAGAAAAATCTAAATAAAATTATGACTATCTGATAAAAGACGTGAAGATACGTTATTCGTTTGTTAAAAACGCGTTTTGCTTGGCGAAATTAGGTACAAGACTTGTAAAAATGTGCATAAAACTGGAACAAGGCATATTTATATAAATTGATCAGAAAGTATTAGTTATTTTGTTTGAATTTCGTGCCCAGACATATGAAGAATATAGTTCTGCGTGTGAAATGGAACCAGAATTCTAGACCAGCTAGTAGGTGAAATAATTAAGTCAGATAAATCTCACCTTGATCAATAAAGGTTTCAGCTTTTTCACTTTACAAAAATCAACACATGGAAAAATTGCAGAACTACGGATGTTCAAACAATGAAAAAAAAAATGTGAATGTTGCATTGTGTAAATTGGGAACTTAAACCAGCTAATTAAAGGTCATGAGCCCTGTAAATGCCTAGACTTCTACATTTCTTTCTTTAAAATGTTCTTCATCTCTGTTGTAATATGTTAAGGTAAAATATTTAGTAAGAATTATCAAAAACACTGAAAACTTGCTACGTTTTGTTAAATTTAAGTCGACCATGTTTTGGTAGTTGTTTAGATGCCTCGTTGTTTGATATTTTTAGTTGAGATGTTCACAGTTTTCGTGCATAGCTAAGCAAGTCGGCGGGAGAGGTGCAGGAGAGGATGTGGACCAAAGAGCCGCATTCTTGCACGCGTTTCTTCTCTTCTCTTCTCTTCTCCACTCGCCTCTCCTCCACGCGCCTCTCCTCCACGCGTCTCTCCATCCTCACGTTTCTTCTATTCCCCACCCTCTATCTGCTGTGCAGATTCTGCATCCACCTATCGGCATTACGTCAATTTTCTTTCTCCGCGCTATCTTTTCGCTGCGCTGTATTCCTCTGCTGAAAAGTAATAACTAGGTATGAAGAAACAAAAATGTTTTTTTTTAGGTTTGATTGAAAATTGTGTTGAATATCGACGATATTTTTTAAAATATTCTTATTAATAGGAAATACGCTGTAACATGTTCCAATAAAGTGAATTGAACATGAATGGAATTTAACTGATATTGAGAACATTTTAGAGAAGGAAATATGGAAGTCTAGGCATTTATAGCGCTTATGTCATTGGCTGGTTTAAGTGGCCACTTTACACACTACGTAACATTCATAATGTTTTGCCCATGTTTAAGCATCTATATTTATTCCGTTCTTTATCTGTTGATTTTTTGTCAAGTTAAGTGAAGCTTTAAGCTCTGTAAATGCCTAGATTCGAATATTTGCGTTCTTGTGATTCACCCAAATGTTTCAATTTTAGGGGACATTTTCAACGAGTTGTGAATAACTCATTATTAGAAAATGGTAATCAAGTTGTGGTAGAGTCGGGTTCGAACCACGGACCTCTGATCTGTGAGTCCGACACACTAGCCGCGGGACCATGACCCGGCTCAAAATATGTTTTTGTTTTTTTCCTTATTGATTGATTTGGTGTTTATTTTGTAGAACTCCATATTTAAACTTATAATATTATAAATCAAACACTGATTTGAGTCTACTGAACATTTATTTTATTTTTACAAATATAAAAATATACAAACAAAAATTTCGTGACAATTGTTTCGCCTTGTTAGGGCATTTTCAAACTAATAATTAAAAATAAAATAAAGTTTTTAGTAGACTCAAATCAGTCTTTGATTTTTAATATTATAAGTTTTTTTTCCTTCACTAAAATGTTTATCCGTCTCTGTTAAAAATTAAAAAGTAGAAAAAGAAAGAAAAAACACAGTTAAATTAAAGAATAAACATATACATGAATATATTTGAAACTTTAGAAGAAAAAAAATAGTGGGAGCTCATAATGCAACCAAAACAAAATAAATAAAAAAAATACATTTGAAGAAAGTGAAATTGTTATTTTGATGTAAGTGAATTTGTTGGATCAAAAGTATAAATGCAGCGGATCGCAACTCGCAACGCAAGGTTCAATACTCGGCCCATTGTTAAGCCAATGTACATAAACGACGCGCCACAAATCGGCCCTAAAGACTAAGGTACAAACTGATGACGATACCATTCTAACTTAAAAATAGACCATCGTAAAAGACGATAGAGATCTTCCAACCTCTAACGGACATCTTCAGACTGGTGGGCCAATAAAACCATAATTTTATTACCTAAGATTAATCTGCTGTATTTTTGTTAAGTATATGTGTGCAAACATCATCTCTCCATCAAAAAAACAACTGTTATTTTTTATTCGATTTTTTCGTATATGTATTTTGCGATATTTTTCTTAGTACAAATTATTGACCAATTAATTTTTTTACAGAAATTTTTGCTTTCTTATAATTTACCCGAATATTTTATTTTGAGTGCTATTTTCAACGAGCTGTAAATAACTCACTATTAGAAAGTAGGAATCAAGTTGGGGTAGAGTGGGAATCGAAACACGGACCTTTAAGCCGTGGGTCCGAGACACTAGCCACGGGACTAGAACCCGATTTTTATTTCAATAACTCTCTAGAGAGTGAAACCCAGTCTTTAGACAAACTCAAAATATTGTTGAATCAAAGCTACGTTGAAAGTTACAAAACTGTACAATTACAACAAAAAACATACAGTTAAAACATAAGCTGTCAAGAATGACAATTTTCTTGTAAATGCATTTAAATGCATGTAACGTGCATTATAAACATTGTGTATACCTTTGTTTTATTTTGTATTTATCACAGTGTATATTATGGTTAATAAAGATTTATTATTATTATGTACAGGTCATAACTCATAAACTCGGCATAAAGTTACACTTAAGTATAGTGGTATAATTCTGATTGGAATACCATCCTTATTATAGCGGTAGAATAAGGATGGTATTCCCATTCGAATTATACCACTATACTTAGGCGTAACTTTACTCCGAGTTTATGAGTAAGGCTTACATAGTTTTAACAGTTAAGTCTTGCGATAATAAAAATGCACGTAATGGATCATGTTTCCACTGTTTTAATAGACTCGCTAATCTACACGCTGCGCGTCGCGTCATCTTCTGAATATGGCTCCTACACGGTACCAAACACCAGACACCAGTGTTGGTATTTTTCGCTATTTTTATTTAATTTTATAGGCATGCGAAATTCATTAGCTTTTGAAATGATATTTTTAAATTGATATTATTTAAAAGTATTTATGCGTTATGAAATACTTCGATTCAATTAGATTTTACCATAGTGTCTAGCTTAGCTTAGTGTAAGCTCATTTTTTCCAAAAATAATTCACAAGATTTCCGAAATTTTCGGATTTCCTCTTCTCATTTCAATTGTGTGAGCTTGTTATCTTTAGTTTCTGGGTTCTACGACGGATTTTCGAATGACAATTAGAGTTGTATTTAAATATATATTTTTATGTTTTTAACGGTTTATACATAAAATGTAGGTATACATTGTATATAAATAATAGAAACTTTTAAAAATATAATTATTTGCGTTCTTATAATTTACCCAAATATTTAATTTTTTTAGGGCCATTTTCATCGAGTTGTAAATAACTCAAGTTGAGGCAGAGCGGGGAGCCATGAGACCACAACGTAATTGAATTAAACCCGATCCGATTCGATTGTAAAAAAGTCCAAATGCACTTTTCACAGATAATTAAATATGAATTATTAAAATATACTAAAATATTTATATACCCGTTTTCAAATAAGTTATGATGAAATTGTAAGGATACCACTTTATATTTATGTTATATCAAAGCATAATAATTCTGATACCCTGTTTTAGAATTTCTTTGGTTATTTCAGTATATTCGAACAACGAAGTAAATGTCAACAAATTGTGATTTTTTTTTTGCTATGCCGAATAGCTGATGTGTGATGCTGACAATTTGTGATTAACTCAAATCTGCAAGTGATTTTTGCGATTGCTATTGTTATTTAATAATACATTTTCGATGCTAAATATAACGATGCCATCACTACTGGACATAATCGTCGTTGGCCGAGTATGCCATTCATCCAGCGGACGGAAGTGACCAAGTGGCCGTCCATATTGGAGCCGGTCGCCCAAAAGGGCTGGACGGCGAGCTCCTGTCACATTTATTCTGACACATTGCCTCGATACGACGCTAACAGCGCTCG
Organism: Micrasema longulum; assembly: GCF_059751315.1. Classification (NCBI taxonomy): domain Eukaryota; kingdom Metazoa; phylum Arthropoda; class Insecta; order Trichoptera; family Brachycentridae; genus Micrasema; species Micrasema longulum. Next base: position 31,286 of record NW_028279061.1, read on the forward strand.
CAGTCAATTGAACGATATGTATCTTCTGATCAGAATCTCGTGCCAGTTATTCAATATGACAGGACAAGTTCGATTCGTGACAATATACCTTTGAGATGATATTACACACTATGAAATCTAAAATAAAATACCACTGTTTTTGGATTCGACTTTGAAAGACAGTTTTGCATTGTCTAAAATTGAATTCTAGCGTTTGTTTTATTTTAAATTTTTCATTCAATATTTTTATTTAATCTTAAAGCAATCCGTAAAGAAATGTAAATTTAGTGGTCACTTTTTTAAATTGATCACCCTTGAAAACATTAATTAAATAATGAAATCTGGTGATAAACATATTAAAGGTTCATGGTTATTTATATTTACGCCCAGTGGGCATTAAGTAGAACTATTTACATGACGTGGTAGAAAAAAAATGTAGGCATGATTTTATCTATCCAACATAATCTAATCAATTATTTCTGGAAGCTGAACTTTTGAAGCTACGAAAAATCTATTGCCAGCAATGTCTGAAATATGTTTTTATGCGCCAGCATTTATTTCCTAAAAAAATAATAGACCTAGTCACAGATTAAAATTTTTACTTGAAATCCATTATTGTAAATCCAGACTCGGGCAAAAACACTATTTTTTCAAAGCTCCAAAACTGTCTAATGCATGTCCTTAGACATACGATATATATTAATTATTTGAATTTGTTTCGATTGAAATTTTTGTTGAAATAATGGATAGAAAAAACAGATTAAAAAACGCTTGTTTTTTTAATGAATAGCAAATACTTTCTTATTATATACTCATTTTTATAGACAAAAAAAATGTGTTCCAGTATTAGCACTTATTTTTTATTTTTTGATATCTATCGTATTCTCCCAGTAGTCTTTATTGAAATTTTGTGATTATGTAATAGTGTATTTTGTATTCGTAACTTATGCATACCTATTGTAAAATGTAAAGGATAAATTTTAAATAAAATAAAAAGGAAATCGAGTGGAGAAAAGTCCGCTTCGTGGTGTAGTGGTTGGTGTGTTTGCCAACCGTGCTTTAGGTCCTGGGTTCGATTCCTGGGAGTGTCAACATGAAATATTTGTACATAAGGTAATTTTACACTGCGATATTTCACTATCCCTGGACTGGCACATGAAGCGTACGACTGATCACCTTACCTTCCTGTACCACGTAATCGAGTAACACTGTATGTAATTTACTAATACAGTATCTTATGCACCATCAGGTGCGAGTTAAGGCTAGGTGGTTGGATTAAATAGGTATATTTTTGTGCTCTGCGTTTTATTGCTTGCTTTTTTGATTGATTATTTTTTTGCTGTAGACGAAAAATGAGCAGGATTTTTCTAATAATTTTCTTCTTGCGGAAACTGATTATGGCGAAGACAAATGTATGAACGGAATCAACCAGGAAACGCTTCCGCAGATGCACTATGCATACTAATGACTCGAGTGACGTCACGGTCCATTCATAGAGCATGGACCTTTACCCATTTGGTGCGTCCAATCGTAATATGTAGTTTCATTCATAAATAATTTGATTATTCAATAAAGTAAACATAGCCAGAATCATTATAAGGCTCTACATGCCATCGTTTTAATATACTTACGTAGTTTGTAATCCATACAAATTGATCACGTAGGTAATACATATATACGAATTGATATAAAATCTTGCCACCCAAAATAAATGACAATATATATTGGGCCTTACTTATTTATTTATACTTTTACATTGTTTGTATTCTTTTTTTATACAAAATAATGTTCCCTCACTGGGGCCCGTGCCGAGGGAAACATTTTACAAAATGTGAAACATGCCTAAGATTAGCTATTTAACAAAGTTAACATAATAATAACAATAAAAAAACGTAATTAATCCAACGAACCTAATTATCATTAACATAATAAACAATAAAAAACTAAAATAATCATAAAAACATAACTAATTTATATAGATCAATAGAACAAATTTCATAAACAGTACACACATTTTACCTATTTGGCTTGATCCACTCATCGATCCGTGCGCAACCCACCTCCACTATCCATTTCTTAATAGCAATTTTACATTGTGAGAAATTACTAATTGTCCTTATGGATAATGGAAGTAGATTGTACACTTTAACCGAGTCGTAGGCCAATCCTCTTTGACCGAAGGTTGTATATGTTTTTTTTATTTTGTTTGCAGCATCAGGGTGGAGTATCTAGTAACTCCTGTATTTTTAACGGAAGGTAGAGAATAATGTTTACGTGCGTATAGTAACAAAGCTTTTACATACAGTTGTTTTATAGATTTTGCATTAAGATTTTCAAATATACCGAGGGAGCTAGTTCTGATTGGGATTTTTATTAAAGCTTTTTGTGCAATTATTATTTTCTTGATCAGTGTGTCATTTGCATATTCCCTGGTAAACCTGGTAAAAAGTTACAACTAAGTATAGTGGTAGAATACGGATGGTATTCCCATCCTTATTCCGCCGCTGTAATAAGGATGGTGTTCCCATCCGTATTTTACCACTATGCCTAGGCGTAACTTTATACCAAGTTTATGAGTAAGGCCCATTATATTATATTACATCCAAAGTCGTTACTTAATAATCGTTAAAATTAAATAGTTTAAATATTTCCGTTTGAACCCAGTTTAATGAAAGAATATTTTGGTTCTATATATTTCATTTCCACAGTATGTTTTAAGCAAATATTTCATATCGGTCATTCGACGCCATTTTTATTTATAGGCCAGTTTTTTTAGTATCCTCCATCTACATCACCATGTTTTGAGCGTTGGTATTTTTTTAACAATGGGCGCCAGTTATTGTCACCTAGTAAGCATGCGCACACACCGTCACCCCGCGACCGCTTCTCCATTCATACACTACTACACGGTTATTTGACTAGACATTTCACAATACAGACATAACGACGCTCCTTATATGTCGACGCCCTGCTGCGTCGCGGCGGAGACGCCTACAACTCGCGCGGGAGTAGGCGGTACAGCTGACATTCACGAGTAAACATTTATATTAGAATAGAAACCATTGGCTATTGTGCCGCATTTTAATATGCCGGCTTTCACAATAAGATAAATTAATGTAAACTGCGTTTTTTTTTTAATAACAGGTGTTTTTTTGTCTTGATAGAACTTTCGATTGGTCCTACTGTCTTTCGTCAAACTAATGATGGAAGTTTTTTTTTGCATTTGTGCTCTATAACAATACTCGAATTGAGAACACGCGTGAACGAACAACCTAACCCACAAAAGTGAGTTTTCAGATAATCGTAGTTTAAGTTTTTGAAGTGTTTTCAACCTGTGTTTGGATTTGTTTTTTTAAATTTGGTTTCTATGAAATGTATTTGCTATTCAGCTAAATAATGAAGGAAAATATCTTGTATTTGCACAAGCAGTAGGCACATATTTTTTTTATCTATGTTACTCATACCAAGTTACTGCTTCCTTAACAGCTCGTTACTAATATATATATTTATTTTATTTGTTTGAAATAAATGGCACTTAGGGCCTTTTACATATTAGTTACAAATACATAAATATACAAACATGTAAGTATGATTATAAATAATACAGAGCATTTAAAACAATAGTATTAATTTACAAATTAAGAAAGTCTAAAAAAGATAAACTACATACCAAAAATTTTTACCAGTTATAGAATTATTGATAAAAATGATAATTTGGTATTAGAAATACTTTGAACCAGTTATAAAAAAAACTAAGAAAACAATTTTGAATAACACTAAACGATAAAAATAAAATGAACATTTATGTATTATTATTTAAAAGTAAAACTTAGGTAAATAGTATATATTTATGTATAAAAATTTATAGTAATGTAAAAAAAATATATAAAAAGAGAAATACTTTATACTTATAAATAAAATCGAGAAAAGAAACGCAAAAAGAAATAAAAATACTAATATAGAAGTTTTGAACAATAGTAATAAATAGTTATCTAGAACTGTTACCCATGAAATACAGGAGAAGAGCCGTTCTATATGTACTAAATTTTACGTGCAATGAGTCACCAACGTCCTGGTACTCATTTCCTAAAGTGTGAAGTCTTTTGATGACTGCATTTTTACCATATGATGTCGAAGTATTGTTGCCACATACATACATAAATATATGTTCAATTTTATAATGAAATTGTAAGATTCCGTAGGATACATAGAATATATCCATATACCTACTATTTATTTTCTCAAACTGGAATAGTTTGGGTAGGTAGCAAGTAACTGCCTTAAGGCAATATGCCCGCCCATTTTATATGTATATAAAATAGTTGATAAATAAATCAAACGTATGTGTAGAATAAGACAAAAACGCATTGTTGGGATGTCGCCGCCTATTTAAGGTGATTTACCTACCATATAACTCGTGTGTTTTTACTTCTATCTTTCTCAGTACTATTTTTCTAGCTGACAAGTTCACGTTAGGCGTCTCCCATAACAGCATTAGCGTTTGATTGCATTCCCCGGGGCCATAATTAACACTGTTATATACACGAGGACTCCTATTTTAGATTAACCATGCTGATTCACATTCCTGGCGAGCGATTTATTTATTACCATTCGTTTATGTTCTAGGAAAAGTCGCTTATCAAATAGATCGATGCGTTATTCCTTGAAATGCCATTAAAAAATAGTGCTCTAAAATGCCTCTACCAATCAAATCATGATCGATTAATTTTACTTTTTTTATGTGTTCAGTGAGGAGTCAATTTGGTAAACACGAACTGGATTGAATCCTCTAGAAAGTTTATCAAGATTTAATTTCAACGGATAAAAGAATTGAAGAGATATGAACGTTAACATCGGCATAGTGATCAATTTTTAATATAAATGATCACGTGAACGAGCTAATAAGGTCGAAAGATTTTCCAACAGGGATACATAACATTTTTGAGGAGGAATATGGACGTTAAGGCATTTATTAAAGTGTTGATGAATTTCATAAATGTGCGTGTTTATACTAAATGTAGTCAGAATTTTTAAATTATTTATTCTATTATTTATTATTTTTTTATTGCTTTGTTACTTTTTTTTTACAAATTCCTTCCTTCCTTACCTTCACGGAACAATTTAAAAAAAATCCAAATACCCTGCGATTGGTGTGACAAAGCAGTGTCCTATACACCATTTGGTGCGAGAAGGGAAATGTGGTGATATAGATAAGTCCACCTCAAAGTGTAGTGGTTGGCGCGTTCGCTTACCACACTTGAGGTCCATGGTTCTAATCCTGGAAAGGTCGACATGGTCTATTGATTTGAATGGTAGTTTTACACTGCAATATCTCATTGTTACTGTACCTGAAGCATAAAGCTGATCACCTTGCTAGATAATGCTAGATAATCAATATACGATGCATTTGGTGTATCATTGCAGTGCTAATCCATATTTTAAAAATTATTTTTCCCGTAATGTAGTGGTTTTATTATTTAAGTGCCGGTCGAAAAGTAATTTATATAAAACTTTTAAGTATATTTTCTAATACAAATACCTTAGAAAATGGTTGTTTTTTTTAAATGTTTATTTATTTTCTTTTTTAAATGGCGCGATTTTTAGAACGCCGTTTTTAAATGTCGAAATTTTATGATTTCCTTCCTTTGTTCGTCCAATAAAATTTCATCGTTGTTTTTTGTTGTGATGTATTTCCGGTAGCCTTTTTTTTTCAACGTTTAGTGTATCTTTACGCTGCGGGGCTCTACTTTTAAATGTCAGCAAAACACGTAGGCGAGAATTTTTAACGTCACGGGCGGAGTAATTTAAGTTACAAATCTTTAAACAATCATAGCGATGATGATACGATACACAAAAAAATATTTTTTAAATCAGCTTAGTTTGATAGCCTATTAACAATATTTTTTATTATTTTAAACTTCGAACTTTATCATTTGATTCTGAGACCTTTTTGATTCCACAAAGCCCATTGATTTCTTCAACATGTCCTGATATTACAGAAAAACAACAGAAAATATTGAGTTTACTATCTCGATTATTTAAAAATGTGTAATGTAAATAAATGGAATATATGAATTAATATAATATGTATAAACTTATAATATTAGAAATCGAACACTGATTTGAGTCCACTGAACACTTTATTTTATTTTTACAAATATAAAAACAAAAATTTCGTGACAATTGTTTTGCCTTGTTTTAGGGTATTTTCAAACGAATGTGAAGATTAAATGGATTGAATGTCCTTATATAGTTACACAATTCAAGGTACTTAAGTAGAAAATAACAATAATTTTATGAACTATAGCATGTACATTAATCATAATTGAGGGAAAAACCTATAGTTAAGGGCAAGGCTATGTGTTTAATAGATAATGGGGAATTTGGGTATTTATATTTGAATTTCGGAAAAAATATAACAAAGTAAGTATTTATTGACATACATGTATGTATTATGAGATAATTAATGAAGCTTTGTAGTTTTATAACTTTAGATAATTGTTGTAGAAAATATATCAATAATATTATAATAGATTGCTGTTCTTTTTAATTTTAAAGCACGATAGAAATATTATAAAGAAATTTATATAAACATAAATATATAAATGCAATACACTTATTCTATTTTTAAGAATTTCTTATCAAAATATATAAATGCAATTGTGTGTTCAGTAGACTCAAATCAGTGTTTGATTTCTAATATTATAAGTTTAAATATGGAATTCTACAAAATAAACACCAAATCAATCAATAATATGTATATATTGTAGTAGAGCCGTTACGATGTATTAGAGGCGAACTATAAAACGAAATACGCATAAAGAAATTCCATCAAAAATTGACAGTTAGTCGCATTTAATCACAGCCGGTTCACTTTTGATCCATTACCCCTTAGCGGTATTTCATCGAACTATCATTCCACCTGTTGTAAGGCCCATTTCCATACAATAATCATGTAAACATACATTCTATGTTTTATCGATTAATTTTGTTAATCAGTTAGGAAATCTTTTGCCTTTCGAAATAGGTACATTATTTTATTTACAAATATACACATTTTCATCAAGAACCTCGATTTTATTTAATAGACAATGAAGAAGTAAGGTTTTTTTTTATTTTTCAATAGACTATCAAACTAAGCCCAAAAAATGTTCAAATATTTTTATGCACCCGTCGCGTCGTATTATCAGCGTTTTTTAAAAATGTTTTGTGATTTTGAAATTACTCTTCCAATGACGTCTCAAGTTCTCTTCAGTGAGTTGTCCTGATCAATGAGTTGGCTTCCCGGTAACTGTAAATCTATCACAACACTCTTTCATTAGTTGATTTCGGAGACCTTTATTTTACGTTCGTTTTTAAAACGTTTTTCACACATTTTCGAAAAGCTTCGCTGTACAATTAAACCCTATAATTTTTACGTTGTCAAAGAAAAAAAAAATTATAAATTTTTCCGTAGCACTGAACCTTCTCATTCATCATTTACTTATTAATGCCAATATTATTGCAGTCCACATAATATTATAATGCCGCTGTTTTCTTCAGACAGCCACAGAACCCAGTTAGATGTCTATTAAGGTGATTCTAAACGAAAATATGAAAATAATTATTCAAGGCGCTTTTATCATTTTTTATCGAAAAATGCAATTTTTACGTTTATTTTCAATAGAAATTTTACAAAACATGGTTTTCGGAAACTTTACACTATATTGATTGCAACAAATACCATAAAAATATAATTTAGGTCCTTTTCATAAAATGGTGTACAATCTTATAAACAAAAATTATTATTTATTTTTAATGTAGAGATTTACATTATGCTGTATAAATATACATAAATAAAGATGAAATATCACCTTGAAGTAGGTAAGTATCCAATGAAATGTTTTATGAAAAATATAACAGTTTCAGGCAAAAAATTGAAGAACAGTTTTACTAAAAAACATTCTTAAATAATAAATAGTATAATTAAATATTGTATAATAAATCAACTAGTAGGTAGTCATGTTATTGTTTATCTGGAATGAAAATGTCTGCTTTAAAACAGGCTGTACCTAGTTAGGCAGACTAGACATAATCTAGAGAAATCTATAACCTTAAACATATAGTAGATAAAGAAATTGTATTTTTTGTTAATAAACAGAAATATTATTATAGTGTTCTCCTAAACTCCTTGATAATTTTCCGAATGTTAGAGTTTACTGTTTACTATATTGATGTACCATATATATGTCTTTTAATTTTTTCAAAATGTGTCTGATCCTATATCTGTGGTGATATGCTCACGTGTCTGTGTCAACTAATTGCTCGTCCCATCTCAACACAGGACTTCTAGTCCCATGGAGTTGGGACTTATGTCTCAAACAGTGTACAATAAACTTATGTAAAAAGTAAATGTTTAATAAAAAAAAACCTGACGATGGAAAACGAAACATATCAATTTCCCGATACTCGTTTCCGAGCCGGTACAGTCCGACGATTGGAGAATTTAGAAAATAATTACATTATATAATGTACCGATCACTGATTTCCGTTAGAATGTTATCGACTTTCGTTTGCTAAATTTCTAACGAATCTTCGTTAAACCGCAAGAAAAACGTAGGATTTCGTTCAGCACATTAATTACGCAATGGACACAACCGTAATTTTCTTTCATTCTTCAGATACGCATCTCTAGCTAGACAACTGCGAGACCCTTAGCTCGGTTAAATTGTGCATTGTTGTCTGTGGAAGTTAAAAT